>NW_010265774.1:0-211 GCF_000690775.1 Eurypyga helias
CTGGGGAAAAAGGTGATCCTTGCCAAAAAAAACCCGCAACACGCGGCGTTTTCGGCTTTAATCCCGCTTCTCCCGCGTTACCGCTGCCCTTTTCCGGAGAGACGTGGCGAGCCTGCCTTGGGGTGCCCCACAGGGTGCAGCTCCACGCCCTCCGCCCCCTCCCCTCCGGTGCCACAGCAGCTCCGCACGCTGTCGGCCAGTGCGGCGTAGG
>NW_010265774.1:452-684 GCF_000690775.1 Eurypyga helias
CGGATAATAGCGGTGTAGCAGAAGGCGGTGAGGAGGAAGGGCAGCCCGCAGCCCACCCCGGCCAACGCCAGGCTGTAGGGATAAAACTCCCGCAACCTCCGCGGGGCCGCGCTCCCCAAACACTCGACGGCACCTCCCGCCTCTTGCAGCTCCGAGAAGTAAAAAGTGGGTGCAGAAAGCATCCCGGCTAACGCCCAAACGACGGCGCTCAGCGCCTTGGCGTGCCGCGGCC
>NW_010265775.1:0-263 GCF_000690775.1 Eurypyga helias
CTGTTAATTGTTGGGGGAGGGGCCCCATTAAGGAGCTGCTTAATGAGCCTCCCCCGGGCTGGGGAGCTGCTCGTTAGGGGACGAGACTAACGAGTCTGGGGCGGGGCTGGGGGAGAACCCGCTCGTTAAGGCGTTGGCTAACGAGGAGCTGCGCTTCGTTACAGGGTGAGACTAACGAGGAGGCCGAGCAGCTCGTTAAGGAAGCAGCTGATTAATGAAGCAGCTCATTAAGGATACAGCTCCTTAAGGATGGCGCTCATTTA
>NW_010265775.1:613-891 GCF_000690775.1 Eurypyga helias
CCATTAAGGAAGCAGCTAACGAAGGGACCGCGGCCTGCGCTTCGTTAAGGGACGACCCTAACGAGTCGGGAACACCACGAGGAGAGACCCCGCTAATTAAGGAGCTGGTTAATGAGCGCGCGCGGCGGTGGCTCGTTAAGCGCCGGGACTAACGAACTGGGCGAGAGGCCGCTCGTTAAGGAACCGGCTAACGAAGGGCTCGGGGCTAACGAAGACCCGCGGGGAGTTGCCCCCCCGGGAGTAAAGTGGATGCAATTAGCTGGGTGTTAATTAATGGG
>NW_010265776.1:0-3452 GCF_000690775.1 Eurypyga helias
TAGGAGGGACGCTGTGGTCCTTCCTGCCTCGCCCCGCCCTGCGCTCCCCCGCATCCCCATCGCACGGGGGAGCCCCGCACCGGCCCCAGCACCCCAGGGGCGCCCCCACCAGTGGCAGGACCCCCCCTGCACCTCCGGGCAATGCTCTGCCCGTGTTCAGCGTGAGGCTCACCGGCACCCCGGGGCCTTTCCCACTCGTGCTTCTGCTGAGGGCTTCGCCGAGACGTGCTGCAGGCTGGTGCTTGCCCGGCCCGGCTCGGTGAGGGCTCTGGGTGGGAGTCCTGGGACTGGCATTGCCGGTCGGTGTGTCTCTGAGCCCTGCCATCCTCCTTCCACCGCGGAACTCAGTGACACTTCCCGCTGCAGTCTTCGTTCAGGGCAGCCATGTGTCGCTGCGAGTCTGAAGTTGCTCGTTGAAGGGCAGGATTCGACTCTGCAACCAAAGCCCTTTCAGAGACCTTGGAGAGGGCAGAGAAGCCCCACAACACCCAGAGAAGAGCCCCTGTGCAGCCACCATGCTCCATCTGGGGACAGCCCTTCTCCTCATGCTGCTCCTCATCCTTTCCCAGCATTGCACGGGCGGCTCCTCGCCTGCTCCCAACAGGCTGCGTGGTGCTGCAGAAGCCAGGAGAGGAAGACCTGGGCAGCAGGACATCAGGCAGGAGCTCCCGAGTACCTTTTATATTTCCCTGCTTCGCTGCAAGGGAGCGGGGAGCTGCTGAGAAGCTCTGCAGCCTCAGCCTTGCTTTACATACTGCCTGGTGTAGCTGCCTGACAGTACAGGGCACCCTGTGATGTTAACACCATGGGAACTCCCTGCTCTCCTTTCGTCTCTGCAGGGAGCATCACGAAATGTTGCTGTGGCAGGTGCTCCGGTAGGAGAGGAGCTCTGCGGAGCCGGCAGTAGGCAAGACGTTATCCTTCAGCCCCATCGGCACTGCAGTTGGGAAGGTTGGGATGGTGCTGCCCACTGAGAAGGTCCTTCTGGAGAAGGTCTTGCTGAGTCCCAGTCCCTGGGGAGATGCATGCGGGTCCGTGAGGGAGGAGGAGGTTGTGCAAGAAAGGGAAGGGCCCGCAGTTCTTGTTATCTCTGACTTGTTCTTACTGAGCGCTCGCATCTTCTCGCTGCAGATCTGTGGCTGTTTGGGGTGCTGAGGTCTGCGCTGACCCAGCGAGGCTCTGCCTGAAGAGGGCAATGGATTATCCCTAGAAGAAAGAGCTGAAACTTTTGGTCTACCATCTACAGATAGGCACCACAGCGACGTGCTCAGGTTACAGTTCAAATCGACAGATCCTTATGTTCCCAGGCCAGAAAACCCTACCTGGGCCCTGGGAGTTAGATGAGGCTTGTGTTAACAATCTGTTTCCCCCACTCTCCTCACTGGGATGTGGAAAGTTATCTTAATTGAGTCGAGAATCCAACTTGCTACGTCAATCTAGGAAAATGCTTATGTGCAGTACTGATGGAGCAGGATGGGGAGTCACGCTCGGTGCCTTGGTGTTTGCACTTGGTGGCAGCATCTTGGTAAAAGCTTTTGCAGCAGGTCTTGGACAGAAGAACGTGGGCACCCACCTCTTCTGCTGCTTTCCTGCCATGGTTTCCAGCTGCTGTTCATGCCTGGAGACGGGGCAGTGCAAGGCTGGGGGCAGGTACCATCCCTCCCCACTGTGCTGATTGTCTGTGGCTCAGTGGTCCTGCTCGCCTTACCCGTGGCAAGGGATATGCTGCCGGCTTTGCCCACACCAGGATCCTCAGTGCTGACGTCTCTGAGATGGGGGGAGGGCATGAAGGAGTTCACCTTGTGTCCAGTCAGCCTTGTCGGTGCTAGCAAACGTGAGAACTAGAATAGAACTGAAAGGGAAGGAAGCCACATGTACGTGCCATTGCTCAGTCATGAGGCAAGAGGAGAGGAAGACTCGAGCGTAGAGAGGAACTGAACATCAGAAAGAGCATGGGAATAGATGAAGTCCAGAGGGAAGAGCAAGAGGGACACAGAGCCTGATGCTTGTTGTTCTTGTAGATCGTGTACCACCAGAATTCTGTTATATGACCCTCCTGTCAGCAAATATCCTGCTGATGTTGCTGTTTCTCCACGTGGGTTGGTTCCCAGATGAGACCTCTGCTGTGCTTCAGCCAGGAGCTTCCACTGACTGGTGGGGAAAAGCTCCAGCCAAGACCCTTTCCTCCAGGAGATGTGCACAGCTGGGCTGTGCACGACTGGCGTGTGGGGTCCGAGGGAGACCTGGGGTGTGCAGAGATACAACCAAAGCCAAGTGTCTAGGACTCTGCCCTCTCCCTGGCAGAGATGCCCATGGGGTTTGGGAGCATACCTGCCACGTGGAGGGGTGCAGGATCAGCCTGGGGGATTGCCAGCATTCCCAAATTCTCATAATTGCTTGTTTTTTGCAACCCTCCTTTGGTCATCGACCTGGGAACATCCCTGTGGGGCAGGGTCTGCCATCCTCTTCTGCTCCCTGTGCTGCAGTGAAGGTCGGCGTAGAGACTGTGCTCACTGGTGATAACAGATGGTCCCAGCAGAATCCTGCTCCCCAGATGTGGGCCCCTCAATACAAGAAAGACATTGAGGTCTTGGAGCGTGTCCAGAGAAGGGCCACAAAAATGGTGAAGGGTCTGGAGAATATGTCTTATGAGGAGCGACTGAGGGAACTGGGCTTGTTTAGCCTGGAGAAGAGGAGGCTGAGAGGAGACCTGATCACTGCCTACAACTACCTGAAAGGAGGTTGTGGAGAAGTGGGTGTTGGTCTCTTCTCCCTAATGACAGATGATCGGACGAGGGGGAATGGACTCAAGCTGCGCCAGGGGAGGTTTAGATTGGATGTAAGGAAGAAGTTCTTCACTGAAAGGGTTATCACACACTGGAACAGGCTGCCCAGGGAGGTGGTGGAGTCACCATCCCTGGATGTGTTTAAGAGACGGGTGGATGAGGTGCTGAAAGATATGGTTTAGTGGTGGACAGATACGGTTGGACTGGATGATCTCTAAGGTCTTTTCCAACACAGTGATTCTATGATTCTATGATTCTAAGGAAGTCTTAAAGATTGTAAGGGCTGTTGTGGAGGGCCCCCATCCCGCACACTCAGTTTGGGCTCCATCTCCTCTGCAAACAGGAATAAAACAGCGATGGGAGGAAGGGGGCATGGAAAATGGGAGATGGGTGGTGAGGGGGGGGGTCGCGTAACATGGGGGTGCTGCCTTTGGAGATGGGAGGATGTTCCCGCTTCAAAACGGGGTTGAGGGGGGGATGACAGGAAACTAAAGGGGAGGAAATGACAAGTGGAGCAGGTTTTGCTCTGAGCACGCAAGAGGAAGAGTGGTGGTGGAGCAGAGAGCCTGCGGGGACAGCAGAAGTTACACCCACGGAGGGGCCTGCGCCCACTGCCTGTGCTGCCCACGTCCCTCCAGTGACAGGGGTCACACAAGCCATGGCTGG
>NW_010265776.1:3483-11020 GCF_000690775.1 Eurypyga helias
GAGGTGTCAGGGGGATGCAGGGGGCTGCCCAGAGCACCCCATCGCTGCAGTGCAGGAGCCCCTGAGGGTCAGGGCGCCTGGTCCCTGCCTGGCTGTGGCTTGGACCTTCCACGTGTGAGCAACCAGAAAGCTCTAAGCCCATCCCTGCATCAAACCACAGCGGTCCTCGGTCTCCGGGGGGGTGGCAGGGTGTGTGGATCCCCCTCCTGAGCTCAGCTGCCCTCCGGATGGGGTGGACATCACCCTGTGGTGACGGCAGCATCACTATCTCCAAGGGGTCTGTTCCCTGGTGAAAAACAAAAAGGACTCGGGTGGCGCAGGGAGGTGATGGTGTGGGAAACTCGGGAAGCCCTTTCCCCAGCGCCCGCCCGTGCCAGCAATGGGAAACTGCTGGGGTTGACCTAAAAGACTGGGAAATGGCCATCAGTGGTGCTCGGTAACGCAGGTTACTTGGGTCCATCTCAGGGCCAAGGGCATGTGGCCGGGGTGAAACTACGGGAGGAATCAAACAGCGAAGAGAGGAGATAATAATCAGGCTGAAGCAAGAGCAGGGGAAGAGAGAGGAAGCCTGCGAGCACAGAGGGAACTGCACTGCTGAGCGGTGAGGAGGCAAGATCCTGACAGGGCTGCAGCTTGCCCCGGCGGAGCAGTGACGCTCGTGCTGCCGAGGGAGACGGGAACCCCCCAGCCTGATCCCACCGGGCACCCAGCATCATCGCCGCGAGGCCGTCGGGAAGACGGCATGGAGATCCAGCTGGCCGGCAGCTTTCTGCTGCTCCTCGCCTGGCTGCCCGCTGGTGAGTGCCCCTCTGCTCCTCTGTCTTTGCATACGCCTGCGGGAGGTTTGGGACGTGGCTGCTGCTGCTTCTTCCTCTCCTCTCGCAGCATTTAACCTCCGCTTCTGCACCAGCGCCTGGCCCTGTGCCTTGCAGAGGGGTCCTCCCCGCGACTGCCTGCGCCCAGGCTGTGGGCTCTGCCCACGGGAACCCGATTTCAGACTCTGGGGCTTCGAACCAGCATCATTGAGCAGCAGGGAGAGAAAAACATTCAAGGGGGGAAGGAAACAGAGATGCTTATAAGCCTGGTGACTGGGGAGGGGGTCAGCTTCATGCGGAGGATGTGGATATTCCTTGACACAAACCCAACCCTCCGTGGTTGGTTCTTTTTTTGTCAGGACTCGCTCACCAGATTTCATCCACGATGGATGTGGCGGTAGGGTTAGATCTCTTCTTGCAGCGTCTGCCCCAGAGAGACTTGTGCAACTCCACTGGGGTGGTGATGAGTTTTGCTACAGCCCCAAACAGTGGAGAAAAGGAGAAAAATATTTGTGTGGAGGTGAAAAAGGTTTCTGCCCAGATCGTCTTCTCCGGCGGGAACAGCACACAGAGAGTAACGTGCACGTGCAGGACGGAGAACACAGCAGACACGGCCAAGAACGGACACAAACCCAACAGTGGTAAGAGACACAAGCCCACCCACACCCAGGGCAGCGGAGAGGAGGGACTGCCGAAGGGAGAGCCGAGAGGTAAGACTCCGCTGAGGTGTGAAGGGACTTCAGCTCAGAGCGTCAGGAGCCATTCTGAAGTACTCCAGAGGGAGCATTAGGGGGTGAGATGAAGCCAGACAGGCTGTGGGGAGTCTACTGGGTTTTCTTTGTTTCTCTCAGGCTGACCGTTTCCCCACAGCTACCCCCACCTCTCCACCCCTCCATGCTCCACAAAAAGAGCCTCAGCAGCACATCCTGCTCGGGTGCCAGAAGGACCCTTCTGCCCAGGGAGGAGGAGGAGGAAGAGGTGTCTTCCCCCCGATCCTCCCATCTGCAATCCTTTCTGTGCACTGCACAGCGTTGGGTGCCACTAATCCACATTCCAACGGTCAGCCTTGGGGGATGTTTAGCAGCCGGATTTGGAAAAGAACATCAGCTGCTGGAGGAAAGGACAGTTACTTCACCGTGTCCGCCACGAGCAACACGTGCCAGTGGGGGATGACCCCCGCAAGGTCATAGATATGACTTCTGTTTCACTGAATCATTTACATTCTCGTTTTTTCCAGGGAATGACAACAAGCCAGCAACGTCAAACATCAGCAGAGAGAGCACGTTCAAGATCCGTTTGGTGAATCTCACAGTCCACATGAAGGGGTACAGACCTGAATGTCTGGAGGTGGAGACTGGGACTCCCATGGCTCTGGGAGAAAGCTGTACCAATCTCACCAGCACCTGCACGTGTGCAAGAATAAATTCAACAGCCACCGGGAGTGGCACGCCAGGGACAGTTCCCAGTAAGTGGCACCACTTCCATTTCCATGGGGTTGGCGAGCAGGCAGAGAAGGATGCTTGACGAACGCTCCCCCTGCTACCCCCCGCACGCCATTTCCCCCAAAAGCGTCCCTGGTACCGGAGGGGCCGACCCAGCACGGCCCTTTTGGCAGATGCATCCCACCGCGGAGGTCCTTGGCCATCGGCTCCTTGGAACAGGACCTGCCACATCCTCCAGCTGCAGCACGTCAGCTGAGGGGGCTGGAGCTGTGGTGGCAGGAGCGGGACAGCCGGGGCTGTGGGGTCCAGGTCCCTGCCCCAAAGCAGAGCGGGGAGCAGGGCGTTCTCTGCCTCGGGGTGGTCTCTCACTTGCGTTTCTGTCTCCCAGGCAGTGTCCCTCTGGCACCTCAGACCAATTCCACCAGGACCTGGGAAGCTGAGCCCTGTGACTGCAAGGGTGAGGGGCAGGAGGGGTCCTCGGGGAGAAGGAGGAGCATCAAGGGGGGAAGCGCATCCTGATGTTTTCCCGTGAGTGGGTGGGAGACACTGGCAAACTGAGGTAGGCACCAGCAGATCCAAGGCTGAGTTCCGATTAGTTTTTGGAGAAGGTTCCCCACAGGATTTTGTCAGCATCCCGGGGCTGTGGGTGGTTTGGGGTCTGGAAGCCCAGGTTTGGAAAACGAGAGAGGCAATGGCAGCGCGTGTCCCCGCACGGTGGGATGGCGGCTCACGGGCGCCTCTGTGATGGTTGTGTGTGCAGGACTCAAATTCCTCCTGTGTATCATTTTCGGCTTGGCGCTCGGGACGCTCCTCTACGTGCCGGCCATCGGCGTTCTGCTGTGGCAGTGCAGAAGGGACAGCAAAGGTAAGGCTGAGCCTGCGCCGAGCCGCCCGGGGTCATGCAGGTGGTCCCTGCATGGGTTTGTGCCCCCAGACAGGCTGTCCTGGGGTGGGGGGAAGGTTCACCCCCTCCCTTCCATCCAGCCAGCTGTTGGTGAGAGCCCGGTTATGGCACAAGCTGTGGTGCGAATGAGACCAGTCACACATCCCTTCTCCAGGAATGTCCATCTCGGAGCAATTCTCCAAGGGCTTTTAAATCCTTGCCAACCCCCCCTGCCCTTTGGCCATCTTCAGAGCCAGCCAGCCGCAGAGCCCCATCCAAAAGCAGAACCCATGCAGATGTTTTCTTCATTTCAAATAATGATCGTTATCATTCTCTTGACTATTTAAACTACATTTCCTTTTTCAGGGAAGCTCAAAAGCAGTCAAATGGTGGAGGTGAGCCAGCTCAGCACAGTAAGTGAGGTAGGACTTTGCACATACTTCTCCCTCTAAAATCCCCCACTGGCTGTTGAATACCCATTTAAAGGATTTCACAGTCAAATCAGCTTTGCTTTCTGAAAAAAATGGTCCTAAACACTTAATAATTCCTATTACACAGGGGCTTATGAGCTTCTGAATAGGTGGCACCTCTGAGCAAGCTGGATAATGCTTGGGAAGTGCAAATAGTTGTGCCAGTGGAAAACTATCAGCAGGGGAGATGCAGAAGGGAAAGCCAGGGCTCTACTCACTGCTTTCTCCCTTGCAGGCAGCCCCGGAGACAGGGGCTGAGGACCTGACCTACAGCAACCTGAAGTTTGAGAAGAAGGGGACAAAACCCACCTCCTCTGACGTCATTTACACTGAGATCAAACCACCGCAACAAAAGCAGAGCGGTGGGGATGCTGGTGCTGCCAACGCAGGGATGGATGTCTCCCCTGAGGGAGAGGGAAAATGAGGGACAAGCAGCTTGTTGTATGCCTGCCCGGGCATCTTCATCCCTGAAAACTGGGCGTTAGCTCGTACGGAAATGCAATCTTGACAGCTAAAGCCACCTATTTACCCCCAAGCTGCTGCACCACCATGCTTTACGTTCGCCTGGAAGAAGCCATCTCCTGTGGTGAGGACAGGACTCTTCCACGTGGTTTTCTCCTTGCCTTCCCGCAGCCCCAAGCACCGCCAAACCTCGGCAACTCCTTCCATGGTCTGTGGTCACCACTGGGCCTTTCTAGAAACTTGCTCCGTGTTTCAGTGATGTCACCCTGCACCACGTGGCCACCGTGGTCGGAGAAGCACTTGGTGTCCCCTTGGTGCTGGACATGCTGGGTGGGGTGGCCATGAGAAGCTCTTCTCAGTGCTGGAAAAGGCCTGGAGCTATTTTCTGGATTTCCTCTGGAGCAGACACCTGTGGTGATGTGTGTTGACCTTGCTGTGGGTTCAGTCCCTCGAAACACAAGGAGCAAGGAGGAAAGGCATCGTTTGCTTCGCAGAGGTGCAACGCGGGTGCTGCTGCAGTGATCTGCGTGGGTCTGCTTCATTCCAGGAGTGGACGGGCGCCCTCAGGCACATAGAGCTTTCCTGTAATTTGGAAAAAACACCAAAGAAAATAAAAGGTGGTGGCTTTGCCCTCAGTGTTTCCAGTTCTGTACTGCTGATGGAGACCCAGCTAAAGTCCATCACCAATCCCCAAAGATTCTGATTTCCTTACTCAGTCCAGTTTCAGAGCAGCTACCCATGGAAGACATTCCCAAAGCAGTGGTGGTGGAGCCCCCAGTGTCCTGGGGGCAGAGCTCAGGTCACACACGACCAGGAAGACACAGGCAAAGGCTACAGAAAGGGAAAAATTGGGGAAAAATTTCCAAATATTTGTGGGGAGCAACCAGTGGAAAAAGGGGTGGGATGTGAGGGTCAAAGTGTTGAACCAAGGAGGCTCGTAGAGACATCAAAGTTACTGGCGGATGCTGCCTGGGGATGCAGAGCAGGACCAGGACATCCTCGTCAGCCTCCTCCTGGGTACCTGCAACCACGGAGGAAGAGCAGATGGAGGAGAATGCCTAGAGGTGCCCCAGCTTGGAAAGGGAAGGCCTAAGTTAGATGGGCAGGTACAAAATACAGCCAAACCCTCAGCAGCAGTTCCTGAAGGAGCTGGAGGAGGAATTGGGGTTTGAAGACGTGCCAGGTCTCCTCCTGGCTGCAGAAAGGAAGGAAGATGGAGGTTTTCCTGAATATCTCACTGCCCATTGCTCCTTGGGGGCTGTTTCCAACCTAAGTTCCCAGAAGTCCATGGGATGTAGCTTAGAGCAGACACCACTCAGCCATGGCTCCCACCCTGTCCTCATGGCAAGGAGACCCATTGCTTGTGCTCGGGGGGATGTGAGGACGGCCATCCTGCACACTCCTGACATCGTGCTGGGGCAGCCAGGGGGGCTGCGGTGGGGCAGAATTCCAACAAGGGATCGGCGGGGGGTCTGCTGGCCACCTTTAGGTCAACAGCCAGCTGAATACGAGCCAGCAGTGTGCCCAGGTGGCCAAGAAGGCCAAGGGCATCCTGGCCTGCATCAGGAACAGTGTGGCCAGCAGGACCAGGGCAGGGATCGTCCCCCTGTACTGGGCACTGGTGAGGCTGCGCCTCGAATCCTGGGTTCAGTTTTGGGCCCAGAGAAGGGAACAGAGATGGAGAAGGGTCTGGAGCACAATTCCTGTGAGGAGCAGCTGAGGGAGCTGGGGGTGTTCAGCCTGGAGAAGAGGAGGCTCAGGGAGCACTTATTGCTCTCTACAACTCCCTGCAAGGAGGGTGCAGAGGTGGGGGGAGTCGGTCTCTTCTCCCAAGTGACAAGAGACAGGACAAGAGGAAATGCCCTCAAGTTGTGCCAGTGGAGGGTTAGATTGGATATTAGGGAAAATGTCTTCACGGAAAGGGCTGTCAGGCATTGGAAGGGGCTGCCCAGGGAGGAGGGGGAGTCACCATCCCATAGCACTTAGGGACATGGCTTGGTGGTGGACTTGGTAGTGTTGGGTTAAACACTGGGCTCGACGAACAACCTAAATGATTCTCTGATTCTGTATAACCAGGCTGGGCGGCCCTTGGGCTGGCCCAGCACAGCCCTTCTCCTGTTCCTACAGCATAAAATGACCAATGTTGTAATTTTAAGGAGAAAAAGGCTTAAAAAGTCAACTTCAAGTAAGAGGGCTGCTCATGACTCCAAGAAGAGATGAGCAAGACACCTGAGATGTCTTTTAAAAACCTTCACAGCCGCTTATCCTTTGCAGAGGCAAGAGGGGAAGCTTCAGAGGGGGCAAACACACTGCAAAAGGTTCTTCAGCATCCCACCGGTCCGAAGAGAAGGCCACAAGGAAAGGGAAAACACAGAGGACGGAGCAGAAGGACATGATCACTAAATTGCAGAGGCAAAACCAGAAAACCAAGGTACAAAATGCGTTAAGACTAACGAGGGCTGCAAAAGGCTCTGCATCTGCTTGACTGCTTTTAAAAGAAGAAGGAAAAGGAAAAATCCCACTTCAAAGAGTTATTAACCGGTGAGGTTAATGCTGCTTTTGCATCCTCCCTTATGCCCAAGGTTAGTGGGAATCAGATCTGGGAGAGTGTTTTTAAAAGGGAACCAGGAAAGAAGCCATGAAATAGCCTTGGAGCAGTGACCCAAGTGAGCAGGAGGTGAAGAAAGGCAGCCAAGGCTGCCCAAGGAACTCGCTGAGACGGCATCCCCGCATCTCGGGGGCTTTTGCAAGCGCAGGCAGAAAGGGTGGGACAGCATCTTTGTCCATCGTCTTTGTCACCATTTTTGAAGAGGGGAAGAGCTCAGAGCCAGAGCTGAGCCGCTGACCTTCAGTTCTCAGAAAGATGCTATCACGCGCGGTTAAGCAAGTGTGTGAGGATAAAGCGATAACGAACACGATGCCTTCCTTGCCCCAAACACAGACACGTCAGCTCCGTGCGGACAGAGCTCCCCGCGTGCGCTCAAGGCAGGTGGGTGAGGCGTCCATGAGGGAATTCCATGCCGGGAGCACGGAGGGTGTCCTCGTCGCCCTGCAAGCTCTGCTCACCGCACGGAGGAAGCCCGAGTCAGGCAGAGAAGCAGAAATAAAAGTGCTGCTTCTCCCAGCCTGGGTTTTTTAGGGCAGAATCCTAGCAGCAGGCACCTGGGGAGAGCACGGAGGAGCTGCTCAACCCCTGGCGAAGGGGGGTACCAGGGGTGCAGCTGGGGAGGTCTCTGCAGCTCCCTGGGAGCTGCTGCTCGATGTGGTCCTCAAGCTTCACACCCGCTGTGACAGTGCTTCCAGGCACTAGTGGACAAGTCCTCGGTGCCCCAGTCACTGCCAGCCCCGCTCCGACGTGGTCCTCGGCCGAACCTCCCGCAGAAAGGGCTTGAGGAAAGCTGCAGCCGTGCCGGAGCTCACAGGAGAGGCTTGGCCTACGCTACACTCCCTCTCTGGTGGAAGAGC
>NW_010265776.1:11063-20476 GCF_000690775.1 Eurypyga helias
AAGAGGGATGTGACCAGGGTCACAGCGAGAAAACCCAGAAAGAACAAAGGGACAAAGGAAAAAACAAGGCAAGGAGAAGAGGAGGAACAGGAAAGGATGGGGATGGGCAAGGGTGGCAGAGGGGAGGACTGCAGTACACCTGGGGGGCGTGAAAGGGAGGGGAGAGAGGCTGGGAGAGGGAAGAAACAGAAGAGAATTAGAGAAAGAAGAACAGAGAGAGGTGAAAGGAAGTGGAGCAGAGGAAGAGGAGGAGAGACCAGAAGAAGGGGAAGACACTCAGGGAGGAAAATGTCTCAGGCTGAGGAAAGAGAGCAGTTCATTTGCTGGGTGATTAATTGTGTTTCTGCAGGCAAGTTCACTGAACTTTAATACCCCCAAAGCTCTGGGAGCCGTCGGGCCAGGCACAAGGAGAGGTTTATTCCCTGCTCTGCAGAAGGCACGAGTCCCTCCCGGTCTCGCAGAGCATCTCCTCCTCCAGGAGACCCAGTCTCTCCAGCAGGGAAGGGTACCGAGAGGCATCGCATTTATTGGGGAGCACACGTAAAGCAAGCTGCGAGGACGCGGGGAGAAGCTCCCTGGTCTTGGCACTAACGAGCCTCTGAAGGCCACCAACACAGCCACATTTTCCCAGCAGGAGGAAAAGCGGCAGCTCTGATTCAAGGGGAGGAAAGCAGGGGTGCATGCAGAGCCAGTGCCGAACCCCGCAGCTCTTCACGCCGCCCCGGGCTGAAGCTGTGCACGGGACATCCTGGGGGTGAGTACGGAGACAGGAGCGGATGCAGCGGGGTGTATCTCCATGACCAGCTCCACCAAGCATCTCCTGAACAGGCTCCAGGGTAAAAAGGGACGTTTAAAGGACGCTAAGAGAGGCAGAAGGGCGAAAAATGCTGCTGATCCCATCTGTCAAGACACGCGGGGACACAGCTCCGTGACGCAGTGTTCGGCCAGGCACTGGGCTGGTGGCACAAGGGGCTGCATCTCGCAGCCCCCTGGAAAACCAGGGCGATTCACACTGCTTGTTTGATTGCTGGGGAGGGTTGGAGGAGCCCCTCTGATTATTTTAACCCACAAGTGCCACCCTCCCAGGGACAGGGCGGGCAGCCAGACATAAGGACTAGGGACGGAGGAGGAGGGAAGGGCAGGCAGGGTGGCTGGAGGCTGTAGCAGACAAGGGAAGGGCGTTAAAAGCATAAATGCTCCTCAAAACCAGCCTGATAGGAGCATATTCCCACCCAGCTGATGTGCCACTGCCAAACTGTCACCCTCTGAGGGCCTCTCACACAGCCAGAGCAAGTAACACTATTTAAAGAGATTATACAGCCTTAACCATCCTTAACTGAACTCAGCAGTATCTGAAAGTGCTTCCCAGCTTGTTTAAATTCCAGTTGAGTGAATCACTGCGAAACAAAAGCTTCTGCCACTGCCTCCTCCCTCTCTTATCTTATTTACTCCTGAAAGGAAAGCAGAGTTCAGGTTAAGGGCTGCCTTTATCAAGAACCTTTCACATGGAGGAGACACAAGAGATCTGATCTTCCCCTACCAGCGAGGCTGAAAAGCAATAAACCCCCCAAAGGTCATAGGCGTGCAGAGGCTTTTACCGGCTGCCTTAGGTCAGGAGCGCTAACAGGTTCATTGGACAGGTTTATCGCAAGATTTGCATCTCCCTGGGGGTTGTTCTTGCAGATGACAGAAGCAGGAAGGGGAGGAAGGGGTCTGCTCTCGCTGCCCTCTACATACAAGCTCTCAGAGGTCTCCATTGCTGTCAGTCCCTCATTCCCCACTGGCTCCCAGGCACACGTCTCACACCGCAGCACCTGCCCCCAGATCCACACAGGGTGCTTTGCACATCCCGAGGACTCCCTCCCTTCTCTCCACACAAGCCACCCTCTCCTCACTCTAGCAGGGCAAAGCCTCTTTCTGAAACCTAGACTGAATAAAAAAAGCTCATCTAGGCAGCTTGACTCTTCTTTCCGGTGGCCATCACATATTCGAGTCATATTTTCAGTGGAACAGTTTATAGAGAGCTCCAAGACGCAACCCAATATGTAAACAGTTCCAGAAATCGCCGAGAACCCCACTAATACCAGTCTTAACACACACACTTTACTATCGGCCACTTTTATTTCATCTCAAGAACAGAACAGCCTTTCACCCCAGCTCCCCGCCCGAGTTTAGCCTGTAACCCGGGTAGCACAAAACCAGCAGTCACGTCCCAGAGAGCCAGAGCTCCAGACAAAGCAATCCCGCCGAGACGCTGGCTTTGGGTTCCCCCTCCCTGGGAGAGAAGCAAGAACGCCAACAGCTCCCTCAGCCCGCATCTCCGTGGGTGCCTCGTGACCAGAAGTCACAGAAATATAGTCAGTATCTCTCGGAGTGGGAGCAGGTGGTGACCACAGACCGTCTAGAAGTGAAGTTATTGCTACGTTCTTACTGGACACTGCGGGTAACTCGCCTGGTGACCCCCAAGAGAGGTGACAGTCTCAGCCTGCCCTAGGGTAGGACAAAGGTGGGGGAGGACAAGGCCAGTCTTGTTTAATCTAGTCCCTAACAGGAGTTTTCTCAGTGGGACTGAATCTTTGACGTTTTGGTGGAAATAGGTGGGGGCAGGGGATATTGGCAGGCTCCAAAAACACTTGGAAACGCATCGTGCCTGCCAGGCTTTAGCAAGGAGCTCACCTACTGCTGAACTGCCGAGTGTACTCCTCCTGACTTGCAACGGGAGCTGCTGAGCCACCTTCACGTGGTAAGGAACTGCAGGCTCAAGTTTCCAAGAGAGCAGGAGCCCAGTGTCACCTTGAAAGCTGAGCCAGAGCTGCTGATTCACCAGGGGAAATCAGGGCAAGTTAGAGCTGTAGGACACGGGCATGGGGAAGTACCGGTCCTGCCACTGGCACGTGAGGTCAACTGGACACTTGGTTCCACTTCCCTCTGCTGGTGGGATGTGCCGGCACCCCAGTGTCCGGTCAGACCAGCTAAAACAAGGCCTAACACAAAGGCTAAGACATCGAGACCTCATCACCAAAGATTATTGGGTAGCCCAAGGTTACAAGTGATGAGCTCACAGCAGTGTCAGAACCCACACTGTCCCTCCCCACAAGGACTATTGGCTGGAGAGCATGAGTTTGAGAGGATGAGGAGGACTGCAGGAAGAACCTCAGACCGATGGAAAAGCAGAGGAGTCCTTTGCAGGACATCCAGAGACATCTTTGTTAGGCATCATGCAGCTGGTTCTCTTCCAGGAGAATCTTCTCCCCAGGCTTGAAGGCGGGCATCCCCAGGTAAGGGCAGCTGGCACAGCGGAACGCATCCCCCAGGTAGCACTGGCAAGAGAAAGAAAAACACCTTCTGTAATCACGGGGGACTTTCACTTCTCTCCTCGTGTTTTTCTGGCTCCTCAGCACGTATCGGCACAGAAACCGCTTCCTGCCTCCTCTCAGCACACGTCTGGTTAGCGTGGTTAGCAGAGCTGCACAGGGCACCGTGCTCACGCAAAAGCAGCGAGTTTCCACCCCGGTCGGTGCACCCAGAGGGGCTGCATGCGAGGCTGGGGCAGCCCCCTGACCCCCAGGTTCCCCTGGCTCCCGTGAGGTGACCTTCCCTCAGCAGACTGCTGGCTCGCACGTGAGCGGGGAGGTGAAGGTTCACTGCTCCCGCCGACTCCTGCAAAGCAGCACTTGTGCCGGACAGACAGCATGTGCTGGTACAGAGCACGGGGCGACAGGCTGACACCCCGCTGCAGCAGCAGCGTCTGGAAGCAGTAAACCAGCCTGGGGAGCAGTCACTAGAGACAAAAATCAGGTACTGCAAACCAGAGTATAGAAACAAAAATGACTAGTTACATTTCCACAGGCTGATTTGGGCTGCGAGCTCTTCTTCTCCTGTTCCAGCTCTTCAGCCAGGCCACAGGTGCTGTAGGAAAAAAAAAAAATATAAAAGAAGTCACCTGCATCTTTCCGCTTAAAGGTTGTGAGTCACCAGCACTTGCTCCAGCTCTCACTGTCACACAACACAGCTGACTCCAGGACTCTCATGCTCTTCACTCTGTGGCTCAACACCATGGTTTGTGTAACAAGTGTTGACACACGCTCCTCGCGTTTAAACCGAGTGGGAAATGACTCCACAGCACTTGCTGTGTGTGCTATTTCTCCTCGAAATCTGAGAAACCAGGGCTTTAGTCAAGGCTGGACAAACTGTGTAGCCACCTTCAAGACGACTGCTGATCTGCAGCGGGTTTGGGGCAGCTAGGCAATTCTCACTGTCTTTGGATTTACATTGCAGTCACTAAGAAAGGACATGAACCCAGAGAACTATGAAGAACAGCAAAGCACCTACAACCTTTTTAAAATCCAGCCAGCTCTAGGGGTTTAATGTTCCAGTTAAAAGGTTCACTGATATGCTAATGCCAGCACTGACCAGTTCTTGCAGGCCTTCTTTTTGCCCATTTCTTTGCAGGATGGAGCTCTGAGAGACGATGGATCCGGCTTTTTCAAATCCTCTGAATCCAGCAGCTCATCAGAGTCCAGAAGATCCTGAAAACATACCATAGAAGATTACATGCATGAAACTGATTTGTCAGTAGGGAATGATGTTGCAGTGTTAGGTTCAAAGAACCGGTGCTATCTGTAGCACCGGCATGAAAGTGCTGGGGCTGCGCCCTCTTATCCAGGTCTCCCCGCCACCCTCACCACTCCTCTGGGCTCTCAAGGCCTCACACAGTAGATGAGATATTTTTGCCCTGGGGGTGCTTTTCTGCCTCTTAAGTTGTCAAGATTCCCAACAGGCATGACAGAAACTATTTAGAGTGGGAATGAAGAGGAGAGAGAAGGAATAACAGCAAAGCCTCACAAATAAAACCAGATACCATCTCTTCATCATTCATATCGTTGGCAGAGAGTGTCCACAGCTTGGCAGCGGCTGGGTCCACAGAGGGTTTTCCTGGAGCCAAAACAAAGGAAGAGATAGTAGTTACTCCTGCCTATGCTCCATCTACTCCCACCAAGCAGAGTTCAAGCAACGTTGGAAAGCCTGGCTACACAGGTTTTTACTGTGGTACTTCCTACCCAGGAGCTGTCTCCCTAGTCCTAGGGATGCTTGTCACCTGAGAGGCAGGCAATCCAGACATTTAGCATGCAACACTCCTTACCTGAAGGACCAGGTTTCTTGGCAAAGGAAAGCTGGAGCTGACTTGAGGATCCCACTTCGAAATTGGGCTTCCTGCCTTCGAGCTGAACAATGAGAAGGTCACTGCCTTGGTAACCCAAGTGCTCTCGGACTGACTGGACCTCCTCTGGAGTCAACGCTTCCTTTTGCAGCTGTAATATAAGATTTTGGGTTAACCTCATGCGGAACCCCTTATTTCAGCACCCAGTCCAGCATCCCAGTGAGCACAACCAACCAGTGTTTTCAGTCCTAAAGAAACACAATACCTTTGCAGTAACTAGAGTTAGTGGCAGGCAGTGTCCATGCACATTTACAGTAAACCAGGGGAGCTAAACACCTTGTCACCCAGCAAGTCCCCAGGAATCACCACCTACAGTTCAAGGTAACTGCACAATGGAGTTTCTGGAAGCACTTAGCACATACATACCTCCTTCACTTCCACCAACCCAGAAAGAGTCAGAGCTGTGGGCAGTTTGGCTGCTGTCTTGATTCTGCTGTTGTTTCCTGGAAGACACAAAAGCAGGAAGTAGGACGAGGGAATAATAGAAGTCACTGAGAAACCTGGAAGAGTAAGAGCTTTAGAAGAAAGTACTCAAGCCAAACCTCTGCTTTAAAATTGAGCCCCTTCCAGTCAACAGCAGGAACAAAGCAGAAAGGGTAAGCAGCTTGTTCATGAAAATAAAAGCCTGGGGGCACAAAGCTGACCTAGAACTAGATGATCTGCAGCACATGGAGGTTTCTGTCATCCCATCCTGACCAGACCTGCTGCTCTCCCCCCTCCTCCCTGCAGTGCAGCAGTGAGAAACCGCCCTTTCAGGGATTATGGAATGGTTTGGGTTGGAAGGGACCTTAAAGATCATCCAGTTCCAACCCCCTGCCATGGGCAGGGACACCTTCCACTAGACCAGGTTGCTCCAAGCCTCACCCAGCCTGGCCTTGAACACTTCCAGGGATGGGGCATCCACAGCTTCTCTGGGCAATCTGTTCCACTCCCCGCTCCAGCCTCCTTGTAGCCCCTTCAGGCACTGGAAGGTGCTATAAGGGCTCCCCGGAGCCTTCTCTTCACCAGGCTGAAGAAGCCCAACTCTCTCAGCCTGTCAGATGTGACTTTGGAAAAAAGAAACCTCATCTGCTCTAGGCTTTGCATGTTCTTGTTCTGCCCCAGAAGCGTACCGTGCCTGAGGCACCTCTTACACCACAGAGCCAACGCCAGCTTCAAAGCATTGGCAAATCTTCCCAACCCAAAGAAGGCATTTCTGTTGCCACTTACACCTCCATTTTCAGCACTGTAGACTGTGCCAAGAGAAACGCCATCAGCACAGATGCTTCTGTTTTCTCATCTGGCATAGTATTTCCCACTTCCATCCTGAACCAGCTCCCTGTGCCAGCAAGGTCTGAATAGAGGTCAAGCATATGACAGAGCCCTAACGTTGTGTTCATCTCCTCGCGTGCTCTTCCAGCTGTCCCACGGCTCTGCTCTTAAAACTTAGTCCAAACACTTCTGCCTTTTAAGCATAACTAATTCTCAGCTGGCTTCTGGGACAGCTTCTCTCACAATTTGTCACCCATTTTTAAGATCACTTCAGAATCTCCTCCGAAACACGCTATCTACAGCTATTTAACATTACACACCCTAAAAGAACACCAGCGTCCACTGAGGTTTTCTATCCAGCACTTCTGGTAGAAGGAGAGCGACCACGAGCCTCTCTGACGGCTCCCAGCTTAAACACGGGACAAAAACCTTGCTATTCAGGTTACTGTGTCAGGAGAATGAAAGTCTCTAAACATCAGTCAAGGTTCCCCTCCTTTCCATTTCAGCCTAATCCTCACAGGAATTGCTGTGCTGCCTTGAAAGCGAGGCTGATGAGGATTCTCTCACCTGATTCTGTAACCACGAGTTCTTTCAAGAGGACACGGCCCCCTGGCTTAAGTATCCGAGCTATTTCTGCCAGCACCTCCGCACTGTGCTGCGCAGCACTGCCTGGTACTACGCCTGAGAGAATTACATCAAAACTGGACTCCTTGTGAGCCGCTGGAAAGAAAGAGAAAGATGGTACAGTTTTACACGTATACAGACAGAGCTTTGCTTAACACATCGGATCCACCTCCCTCCTCACCTCTCATGCTTGCGTACAGCAGCAATAACTACTAAAGACACCGGTAACGGGAAGCACAACCGGGGTATATCCCTTTCTTTGGTGTATTGCCAGTAGTAAGTCAGCAGCGGGCGCTATTGTTGCTCTGAATGCTGACTTACAGACCAGGGAAGTTATCAGCTCACACAACAGAAGCACCCTCTCCCTTTAAACAGCGAAAAGTGAAGCCCATTCTTACACTGAGACAGCTGGTTAACGTTTTCCACAGAGACACGATTATCAGCTCCCACCAGCGCCTGAATTTTATCCACCAAATCCTTCAAGGCTTCAACCGGCGAGGAGCTGTCCCAGATGATGGCCACGCGCTGGCCTGGTGCGACTCCGTACTCCCCCATTTCTGCAGCAGCAGACAACCTGACAGCAGTAGAGAGAGAGACGGGTCATGGGGGAAACGGAGAGGAAGGAAAAGTGCCAAGTGCAGCATGAACCTCTGCGGACTGTGACTTGGCCACAGAGCATCATTTTCTTCTAATAAATGGGGATCATTTTCTGGACACAGGTAGCAGACTTCCCACAAGCTGAGAATTAACATGACATTAAGAAACAGCTACACTTAAGGGCATAATTCCGTTTCTTTCCAGTTCAAGGACTAGTCTTGTGGGGAGACTGCAAGCCATGCTAAAAAAAGAGAAACCAAACAAAAAAACCTCACAACCACAAAATACTTACCTGCTTTCCTTAAAGGTTTGAACAGAGATGTACCCTGGGTTTCCAGACTAGTGACAACTACTTGACATGAAACACTGCCTTGTCTCTCCTATTCAGGACACAACCTAGCAGAGGTTGCTTCTGCAGTATATAAGATGGAAAAATAAAAAATATATTTTAGCATTCTCAGTGTTCCAGACTGAGGCTATTTCAACTCTTGTCATGGGTGGCACTGGGTGAACGATTACACGGAGGGAGGAGGGGAATTGAATGCGCAATGCAGTGACGGTTTTGAGAAACCTGTCTGCACAAATGTTTTATAAAGACTGTATTCCTGACAGAGGCTGAAGAAAATCAGCACTATAGAAGTGTCACCACAGCATTATACCACTACCTGTACTCACAGCAGCACTGGCTACTGAAACAAATCACCTAGCCTCTTTAGGCAAACCTATTTTTGTCGTAATTTAGCACAACTAGAAAGTACAGACAGCACCAGTGAGCACATTAGCTGCCCAGAGTATCTTCAATTAGCTGCAAGCCACACACTTGCTTCGGAGAGCCTGTTGTAAGCAAGGTCCGTAGCAGAAATCACTTCATTAGGAACCCTGGAAATGCCTTATTGCCACCATGTTGTCATGAAAGCACGGCTTACAGATACCAAATTTAACTCAGTTGCCTGCAGTCAGGTGCGGAGTGGATTTTGACCCAGTGGCTCTATACACTGTGGACTCCTCTCTCCTGAAAACTGCAAACGAGTTCTGAACAGGCCAACGCTGCGCCTTGCCTGAGCTACTCTGGTCGGCATTCATGCTGATGCGGGCCACGGTGCCAACCAGGTAAGGAGTGGGAGATCTTGGATGTACACTGCAGGTTACAGCACCTCACAGCTGGCCTTGCATGCATGCGCAAAGCAAGGTAAGCAGCTACAACAGAGTAACACTAATAAAAACACACATTAATCCCATTCAAGTCTCCTTTCCCAGGCAGAAGAAACAAAAAGCTGCATAAAACTGTTGGGATAATGTGGAAGAACAAAATCCGAAGTCACACCCTCTCAGAAGAGCAGGCTGGGACCTTTCCAGACAGGTTCACAAACAGGATACCCCAGCAGGTCTCAAACATAATCTCAGCACAGCTTAAGGGAAGAGCCTTGTCAGAGCCCAAACGACACCAAGAGCAACCCCAGCCTGCATCAAACCCCTGAGATGCAACCGAAAGAAAGCAGGAAGCTGCCGCAGTCCTCAAAGCCATGGCACTACCAGGAGGATGGCCACGGTCTGGGACCAGGCTGCTCCGTGCCGCGCCAAGGGGGAGGCCCAAGGCCTGGACCCGGGGGGAGGGGGCCTTATCTTCATTTCGCACACGTTTAACAGTCCTTGAGGAACAGGACTGCCCAAACCAGAGCAAGAACGAAGCTGTAAACACTCCTGGAAGTCTCCAGCTGCC
>NW_010265777.1:0-212 GCF_000690775.1 Eurypyga helias
GGATGCTCCATACCCATCGTTACCGCGGCATCCATGCGCGAAAGCATTCCCAAGCCTTGTGTCTGCAAAGGGGCTGGACCCAGAGGGCTGAAAAATCAGGGATAACACCGGGAGCAGAGGGAAGGGGCGTTCTGCCACCCCTCCGTAGCGCCGGAGCGGGGTGTGGGAAAGCACGGGATCGTGGCAGCGGAGCAGGTACGAGGGCGACTTTA
>NW_010265777.1:296-586 GCF_000690775.1 Eurypyga helias
ATTCTCTGCTCTGCCGTGGCTGCTTTCTATGGGGTCGGTGGTCTTGCTTTCCCCCCTCCCCAAAGACCCTCCCTCATTTTCCTATACTCTGCAGCAAGAGCTTGTTGCTGAGGGCCTTCTGGGCCAGTCTCTCCTCCCGGGACATCTCCAGGAATTCACGCAGGAGGTGGAAGGTGAGATCCAGGGAATTGGGTTTCCCATCGCGTCTCTTGCCAGTTTGCAGCGCCCGTGGAATGCGGGATGCCGGGTCGGGCTCTGCCCCGCGGAGCTGGCACAGTCTTTGGGATGAG
>NW_010265778.1:0-14586 GCF_000690775.1 Eurypyga helias
ACTTGTGCAACTTTAGGTTCCTTAGGTGTTCCCAAATCTGATCCCTCCCTAACCATGGGTGGCTCTCCATCCTCTGAGTCCCTGCCCTTGTCTCCCGTGACTCTGGGGGTATGGCTTCTGTCCTTGCCAGTGAAGAATGAGGCAAAAAAATCATAGAGCTCCTTGGCCTTCTCCGTATCCTGGGAATCCAGCTCTCCCGTTTCCTTCTGCAGAGGGCCCACATTTTACCTGATCTTCTTTTTATCCCCTATGTACCTACAGAAGCCCTTCTTGTTGGCCTTGATGTCCCTGGCCAGGTTTAATTCTGTCAGGGCTTTAAGCTTTCCTAACTTGATCCCTGACTTCTCAGACAACTGACATTTTAAATGAAAAGGGGATTGGTTCTTCTATTAATTCATGGCCAATTATGATGGTATGATTCCCCTTCCTCTCCAGTCTCCTGAGAATAACACATCAGCAAAGTAACATCTTGTCACATATGCCCATCAGCAAAAGCATCTGCAAATTCTCATTCAAGAACTGAATTTGTGGTAGTGTAGCTCATAGCAACATAGAGAAAAAACCCAGTTTGATTGGCCGTATAAAAGAAGATCAAATTCATAACAAATCCTATTTAAACTTGATAGCTGAGGAAGATGGACATTGAGAATTTGAGGAAGGGCAGGGAATGGAATATCTTATTTGTTTAATGCCTCTTCACATCGTGGCCACACATTACATTCCAAGTATTGTGTTGTAGGGCAGTCTAAAGATCTACACCACAGGTAAACAAACACTGTTAATTAAAGCAGCACCTCTTGGCACAGACAGAAGTCACATACTTTTAAATTAGCCCCTGTATTTTAGAAGACTCTTCTTCAGCAATTTAATAATAAGTCTGTTTAATGATTAGACTTGAAGTGGTAAGAGACATGGGAATAACCAATTTTAAGCCATTTCTCCAGCTCCTCCTGGCCTTGAAACTCCTGTTTTCTTCCACAGTTTCACTGGCCTTATGAATGGTTGTGAGAGGAATCTGGAAGGCTAGAATTCCTCCTCAAGCTCTGTTGGGAAACAGTCCTGAGTATCCATCAGTGGAAATGAGATTTGAGGGCCATTCCCATATTAGCTACAGCAGCTCCATGTATAGTAATTACTGATTTGGCATTTGGCAATTCTGTTGAGCTTATTTATAGCACTGCTCTGAGATATCAAATACTTCAAAAACACAAACTAGAGGAATTGCATAGCCAGAGCCACACATAAAACCATTTTTTAAAGTTAATTGCCTGATACTTCAGATAAACAAAGAAAGATATGGGCTTCTTTTCCAGTAAAGCTCTCTTACTGACAATTACATCTAAGTTTCCTGTCTCCTGGCAGCCATCAGTGAACTGCCACAGCTAATTGGCTCCAGAAAACAAGTATCCTCGAATGATATGCTTGGGACGGTTATTTAAACAGTGTTTACATAAACTACAAGATGAAAGGCAGTGAGAAGTGAGGTACAGAACACTGACTGCCCCTTACCTTGAGCAAGGCATACTCAAGGAACCGGAATAACGTATGAGGAGGACTTTGACAGTTAATTAAACTGATCTAATCAACATATCCGATTGCTGCAGGTGTACCAGTCTAATTTACATCATTGTGGGGAATCAAAACATTATACTGATATGGGATGATACACACGTAATTGCATTCATGACTGCTTCCCCTAAAATAGTATGTGCATAGTGTATGCACATCTTTGAGCTGCAATCCACAGACGTAACTGCAAACGCAGGGAGCAGCAAATGAAACAAGGGAATTAATACCCCAAACGACATAATTCCTGTCAATTTACTGGAGGGGCTCTTTCTGTACAAGCCTGTTCTTGGACAAAATTAGGATAATAGATAGTTACCCTGAAAAAGGAGGTATTTGGATAGTTTTCTTTGATGCAAACAGGAGGTGAATAGATCAATTGCCCTAGTTCAGGATCGTATGCTAGACCACAGGTCAGTGTTGCTAACTGAGCAACTGTGTCTGTTCTGCTCTAGAATGGGTATATATATGTAGATCTATGAATAAAATGTATTTTATACAACTCCTCTGGAGTTATTTTGGCTCTCCAGTACTAACAAATAGGGTTGTCTGTTGTTTGGTTTTGTTTTGTTTTGAAGTTTAGTCAGCGAAAGCAGTGACTCAGATTACACCTTGGAAATAAATCAGTTCACCAACTATGTTGTTTTTAGTCATCTCTCCAAATCTGCAACACTGGGTAAGTATTTGGTCTCACAACACAGCGGATAAAGGTCACAAATAGCACTAAACCCCAACCTACTGGTTTGAGCTGAAATAAAAGACAGTAAGGGACAAATCTTCCCATTACTTCTAAATAAACCCACATGCTGTATTTCATACTCTTGCAATAATTAAAAAAAGAATCCTATTGTTTGCAGTAGCACTTGGTCCCCAAGGAAAGAATTCCTTTCCCTCTGAACAGATTTTTACTTTTGTTTTCAACCTCTGCCTGGCAGGGAAAGCAAATACAGGCCTTCCCCACTTGTTCTCCCACCCCCTCCCATGAGCTCTTTCACCATCTGCGCATCATCATGGCCCAGCCTTTCCTTCCGCCCCTCTGAAAAGCACACAAGGATTCCTCCCAAACATGTCTCACCATGGGACCACGTGGCTGCTGGGGGTGGCGCTGGTGGACTTGGGGATGGATTAAATGTGACATGAACCACAGCCATCAGGGGCCTGATGTGGAGGGAGAAGCTGGGGAACTATTTTTACCCTCCGCTCAGGGAAGCAAGTCTTTCCCAAATTCAGCAGTGACTACTAACTTCAGGTCTGCTCCTCTACTAAATCTTGAAATGCATTCTCCATGCCTGGAAAAGGGAGTGCTTGCAGGGGAACAGAAGTGCAGTGGCCCCTCAGACACCACAGCCATCAGGGGCCTGATGTGGAGGGAGAAGCTGGGGAACTATTTTTACCCTCCGCTCAGGGAAGCAAGTCTTTCCCAAATTCAGCAGTGACTACTAACTTCAGGTCTGCTCCTCTACTAAATCTTGAAATGCATTCTCCATGCCTGGAAAAGGGAGTGCTTGCAGGGGAACAGAAGTGCAGTGGCCCCTCAGACACTCGACTAGTCCCTGCTGTATCTGCACGGATCACAAGCACTTGTAAGACTTGCAGAAGGACTTGCGGAAGGTCCCAGGTTATGTTCTCATAAAGCCCAGGTTATGTTCTCAAGGCTTACTGTAATGCACATAACAGCGTTCCGGCTCTGCTGGGCACTAGGGAATACACAGTTGTGCTGGTTTTAGTCAGGAAAGAGCTAATTTTCTTCACAACGGCTGGTACGAAGCTATGTTTTTGGATTTGCCCTGAGAATAGGGCTTCCTTGTCTTTTCCTCTGATTCTCCCTCTCCACTGGGGCGGGGGGGGAAGTGTGCGAGTAGCTGTGTGGTATTTTATTCCAACAACAGTCCAAAGTTTGCAAACCATACACATGTGGACAGCCACAAATGCCAACTGCAGCTTCAAAAGGGAAGCAACAGCAAAAATGAAGTTTTCAGGAATGTAATGCAACAACCTGAATCTCAGTACACACAGCAAACCATCACTGAAAGTGACCTAAATACATCACGATGGGTATTTTTCAAAAGTCTAAAGAAATGGATATTATTAATGGAATAAACAGACAGTAAGCCAAAAGTAGATGGAGCAGTGTGCTTTCCTTCCTTCCACCATTCAGGATCAAAACCAGTCCCTAGTTCGTGCACCTATCTGAGCTGCTCTCACCCTCCCTTCAGCTGGGCTGAAATCATCCCTGTGGACATTAGTTCTTGGAGCAATGTTATCTACAAAGAAAAAGCCCTTTAAGACTGCTGATCTATTCATACTTGGTTAACACACCATCTTGAAAGAAAAGGGTCTCAATCCTGCAGCTTTGCAATAAACGGTTAATTAATGCAGCAACACTGGCAAGTGGCAGAATCTAGTCTGTGATTTTTTATTTTTCCAAATTTGTGTTATACAAACTATGCTCTAAGCGTATTGGCACGGAATTGATCTCAAGAGGATTACTGATACACAGAGAGAGAGGAATAAAACTGGAATATACTCCCATGGCTTCAAGGTGCTACCAGCAAGTTTCACTTCTGCAAGGGACTTTGAGGAAAGAGCTGTAGGAACAGCAGCAAGGATGGTCACATCCTGGAAGTTACCAAAATCTAGAAAGTTTAGCTTAACTCCCAAGAGTTAAAGAATTAACACAAAGAAGTTGTGCAAGGGACAGAGCAAACGTATCACACTAACACACTTTTGAACACCCTGTCATGCCGTGATCCCTTCAGAAAGTAAAAAATAGCCCGTGAAGCCTGTGGTTTTAATACAAAAAAAGAGAATTTATAGCCAGTCAGTACCAGAAATACCTGTTTTACGTTAACTGTAGAAAACCAACTGAACAATTTAACACTCCCTGTCAATTTGCCTTACACAAATTGTAGGGCTCGTAATAAGTCTCTGTTGCTAAAGGTTCACCCAAAAGTGCCTGCTGTGCAGAGCGGTCCTGGCGACATCCCAGGTTCCAGTAACAGCAAGCACATCCTGAACATGGCACTGCCATACAGCAAAGTGCTATGGGGTATAAAAGCAAAAAAGATTTAAAAATCAGCAATGAGACATTTCATTCATTCGTTACCTGGTAGGGTTGGTGCAACTCCTCCAGATGTCCTGTCTGAGTTGGTTATGGGAAGCTGACCTGCTTTTCACAGAAGGTCAGTTCTTGATGCTGGCCTGCTGCAAGATCCTCAGTTACTTTGATCCACTGCAGAAAGCCTTAGACAAGGAAAATTCTTAATGTCACTGGGCAAGACACATGCTGAGAACATTTCTTTTAAAGCAAACACTGGCAGGAATAAATCAAGAAGTTCAGAAGGAAATGAAGAGGTTAGAGAGCTTCCATACACAGACACCAGAGTAAGCTTGTTTCTTATTCACTTAGATTAACACTACTACTAACTCTACCCAGAGGCATTTTACAGCGGCAGTCACACACAGCCCTCTCTCTGAAGAGATGCACACACACGATTTAGTCTTACTTCAGTTCCCCACATGAGAATTTAGAGAAGGTCCAAAGGGAAGAGAGGGAGCCATAGCAGAACTCATCTGACACAGCCTGTCTTTCCTTTGCTCATTCTTTTCTTTACCCCCTGTGCTATAGGAAGGCAAAGAAACTAATAAATCTTCTGCCGATGCCCATGGGTCACTTTACAGTAGATACAAGCCTTGGGGAAGACTCTGCAATCAAGGGTCCCTTCTGCCTTTGGGATTTAAGCGAACATCTTTGTGTTGGGACAATGAAGTTTTTTCTCAAATACTGAAAAGGAATGCCAAGAAAGCTGACAGACTTCCCCTTGCATGGAGGGCAGCCAGACACCATTTACCCTACCTCCAGAGAACTGGGCATTGCAACACACACACCAAACCTCCCTCCAGTGACCTAATAGAATGTGCTACTTCGCAGTAAACTCTAGAGTACAGCTAGGAAAGCAACTTCTTCAACAGCACAGCTCAAACACACCTCACCAGCTTCTTGCTGGCCAGCGCTCTGTAGCACGTTCCTACCTCTAAAATACCTGGGGGTATTTACTCCAACTGATACAAGTAAAATTTGATTCCAGTAAAGCTCTATTTTTATTGGAAAATAAAGGTATATATAGGAAGCAACAGAGTGAGGGTGACAAACACTTGAACCGTGAGTTAAGGCAGATCTGGCACGGGCACACTTCCATAAAGGGCAGGGGTTTACTTCACTCACCTAGCACACGCAGCCGACACTGTGAGCCTTCTTGTAGCCCGCTCCTCTCTCCCATGACTGCACACCTCAGCCCTCAGGGCAGAGATGCACCTTCTACCTCAGTTCTCTATCAACCGATGGGGTAATTCGGGTCTACCAGTCACTCCATCCTTGTGAGCAGAGCTGAAAATCTCTCGTCACTCCATTTCTCCTAGATTATACCCCCCTCTACAACTCCCTCCCCTAAAAAAGGGGAATGTCCTCCCAGCCTCTTCAGCAGCCCTGGCCTGGGATATCAAAAGGTGAGTACAAATAAACCGTCTGGACTCTCCCAACTCTCTTGTGAGCTCAGTCTTTCTCCTTCAGCCCTTCCTGCTCCGTCACTATCTCAACCTCCCCAGCCTCCACCCTCCCACAGTCAATTCCAGGCCGACCTGGGGACCACTGCCTCCTGCATTTTCTAGATGTTTTTTTCCAGCATGAGACACTTCACCAGGCTATCAATCCTTATGGGACCAGAATTTGTAAGCAGCTACCCCAGCATGGGACAAGGGTCTTGTTGCTATGATTACGGCCTCTACTCTATTTCAGGAAATCATGAAAGAGCAACGAGGCTGAAAAACTTGGCTTTTAAAGATAAACATTAACCAAAATGGCATCAGTCCTGAACAGAAGGAGGAGTGAGCTGGGAATGTTAATACTGAGATAGAAGGGAGAAACGAGGCAACTGATTAGGAGAGGGCTTCAGCAAGGAGTGAGTTGCTGCCCACTCCCTGGGACAATCCCTTCCCCAATATCTCTGCCATTGCCCAATTTCCCAGGCACGTCAAATGTAAAAGCTTAGCTCTTCCATCACATCACACTCTACACAAACAGCCTTTGTGTACCCTAGGAGGAGCCTCTGCCCAGCAGAAGCTGAAATCACCCACGGCAGTCATTTAAGTCATTCCCTGCACTGAGAGCTGCAGCAGACATGCACAGGACCTCAGTCTGTGTTGCAAAGAGATTTGAGAGACTTGAAGCTGAGGAAGCCACACATGTGTATTGTATTTCATGCTGCAGAAGGAGGATGCCTCGGAGCACAGCACGCACGTTAATCTTCCATGCGTATCAAAGAAATAATTTTGAGTAATCCAGCTAGTTTATAACATTTTCCATTTCATTGGCCTGTAGAAAAGCAAGTGTTAAATAATCAAAATATAATGTCTGAGAGCTTTTTAGAAAACCTCTGCATCACATTATTTAAATATATCATTAAGTGACTTTTAAAAGCCTGATTGGAAAAACTACATCATTTTGGATTTTCTCAACATCTGGCACGTCAGCGCTCAGTGTCTAAGAGCCCTATAAATAGACATCTGGACCACCTCAATACAATTCATGTATGCCATTTTTCCATAATCCACTTAACTCCATTATTCAAATAAAGTGCAACTGGATCTTTTCTTGGGAACAGGGATTATGCAATGCTCAGTACAGGAGGTTCAAGAAAAACAGTATTAAGCTAAACATAAACTGCAAACACTTGCAGAGTGGCAGTTTGTTTATATTTATTTATTTGCTGTATTTCCATTTCTTTCTCACCTAACATCCACTAGCTGCTTTTGCTTCTTATGATTTACCAAACTCCTTCTCTCTCATGTCTCAGTACACCAAGAGTGTGGCCAAGCAGTTAAACGTTGATTGCCAACTGATTAATAATGAAAATATAATTGCGGGATGATCAAAACTTCTTAATATAACTAGATCCCTATGCTGCTAGGAACTACTGTTTCAAATTAAAATTATAAACCCCTATAGTACTGATGAGATTTTGCCAAAATCCACTGAATTCTGGAGTTTGTTAGAAAACCAAAACATTTACAGTCTCAGGTCACAGATGGCTGAATACTATGAGCATAGCTTTCTACACACATAGAAGCTTTTCTCTCATACTTCTAAAAAGCAACTGCTATTAATATGCTCCCTTAACCTCCTTAAGAGCCTTCAAGTTACATGTGAATACAATATAAACATAAAAATATGCAATTCAGCAATAAACTCTGAATGAAAATTTTGAAAATGCACTGTATAACACTTCTTTCATAGACACACGTGTATATACACCTAAATGTATGGAAATTCTATTTGAGGATTAATTTCATTCTCCATGTCTTTCTGGTATATATATCTCAATTATTCACCTTGGGTAAACAGCTCTATAAAAGATCCAAGTATGCACTTTTGTACAATATATATTAGTATAGGAGAAAGGTCCAGGATTAAATGCATTTAGATGGATTCTTCACAAAAATGAAGTGAGGGCTTCGGGTCAGTTTCAACACTCAAAAGTGGTTTCTAAGGATTCCAAGTTCATCTCATGTTTAAGGTTAATTTAGAACCTCAGTAGCCTTCCCCACCTGCCCAGGAAACTCCCAGCTATGGAGACCCATAAACTGTAAGCGAGTCTCAAAAAGGGTTATTTTCAGCAGAATGCAGTGTAGGTTACAGAGTTATGTGTTATGGGGGTGAAGACATCACAGGGAGAAAAAAAATTTGGAGAATGTGAGGGAGGTAAAAAATATCAGATACTGTCAAATATCTACTGACAATTATAAGGGGATATAATGCCGAAATGTTGGCACCACGGGAGAGACATTTTAGGAACTGTCTCTCCTTTTCACTAACTCCAGCCCTCTGGAATTAGGCACCATGAAATGCACAGGTGGAGGGGAAGGGGGTTCCCACGAGGAAGGAGCCACTTCAAGAGGGAACAGAGATGACGAACCATGTTAAAGCTCAGTTCTAGTCAACTGGGGGACTCCCGGTGGTCAGGGAGGGTTGAGGCAGCTGATGGCTCTTCTCTGAGATGTCTGCTGCAGTGGGGAGATGCCACAGGGAAAGTAATTCCAGAAGAAAAAACATCTACTTAAAATAGAAAATAAGTAGCAGCGAAGGCCCTAACAGTAAACTGACCATTGGGGTTTTGTCTGCCTTTCCACTGAATCATGACTCAGAAAACAGAAAACACTCGGTACAGCCCAGTCCCCAGTACTTAGCTTTCACCACAGAGGACTGTGCCACCAACACCAACAATCACTGCGATTAAGTGCTTAACCGCTGCTGGCTTTTTAATGAGAAAGTTCCTAACAACAAGAACCTGCTTTAGTATCACCACTGCCATTCTTTTTCCATTCTGCTTTCACCAGACTGGCGAGACATTTCACTTTAGGTGTGATTCAGAATTCCAATTTCAGAAAAAATTGTCTCCATAGTTACACACCTCTTTCTTGCAACCAAGTGCCAGTTCTCCGTGGCTCTGCTTTCAAATTTTAAGTGCTGAAACACAGGAAAAATGCCTTGCCTCAATCATTGTGACAGATTTGTTTTCAGTTTTTAGCCAGCAGCTGAAACATACAACAACATTTTCCTCTCTGGAAGGAAAACTGAAAGAGCCCAAAGGAAATAATCTAAAAATCCAACTTGCGATGCAAAAGAAAACTTTGTGTAGAGATACATCCATATATCCGTTCTGTAATACCACAAGGGGGGATTCAGATGGAATTTGTGTCAAACCAAGAGACATTCCGAAGGGTATATATTTGAAAATAGGAGATATATGGCCCATATAAATATGCAAAAGTAGAATGTACTAACATAATCTCGTAGTGTAAAACATAACACTCATAAATTATTGCAAGTTTAACTCTTACATTTGCAAGGTACAGAAATTAAAAGCAAGATATTAATTAAAAATTAATTATGTTATATATATTATTTCATTTAAGACAAGTATGCCAATGTTACATAAGAAATCCCTACCCTTCACAGAAGACATTAAACAAGAAAAATCTACGGGCCACAACTCGCAGTACTTTATCCCAACAACGCATGTTCAGAACATAAGCACATCCAAGGAGTCAAACCTTTCTCTGACTAGCCTCAGCATGCACCCACCTCCCCACTGCTCCTCATTAGGTTGAAAAAAGAAGGAACTGCACATCTGGTCTGCTAAATAAGGTCAGAGAAGTCGGCTTGACTGGATATATCTATCCATAAAGACAGTATCAGTAGTTAGAAATGCGCAGCTGGGGCTAGAGGTAAGCCCATAAGCAATTTTTGTTTAACTCCCATTTCTAGAAATGGGAAACTGTATCTACCTTGTGACTGTCTCGCATTTTGACTTCCACTGTTATGAAGACATAATCACATCTAAACGTTTGCTTTATAGACTATGAATTAACGTAGGTTATACCTGGACTTCTTCCACTGACTCATGGACTTTCAAATACAGCCTGCAAGTCCTATAAAAACATGAATTCACTGGACATGTGCGAGTTCAATAGCTGATTCCTTTTGGGGCCTGTGATAATTTCAGCGTCTGTCTGAAGCACTAGCAGCACCAGGTCTAGAGCTCTCCGCCATGCCTCTTTCTTGGCTGTAACATTATCATAAACCTCTGAACCCTCCCCGCAGCCAGCGAAGGGACCAGGACCACCCCCAAGCAGGTCACCTCTTCTAAACTCTTTCAATATATATGCTGAGGGAGAGCCACAGTCAGCTGCTTTTTTAAGGTGACGATCGACTGAGGCACACGCTTCCACCTCCGATGCAGCTTTTGCAGAGTTACACATAACCACTGAAAGATACTGCTTCCAGCCGCTTGCTAAAGCTTGGAGCACCACTGATTTATCCTCTGCTGCAGAGGCTGCCAGCCAAGGGCTGTGAAACTCCTTCACAGCATTTTCATTTGCTGGCTGCGAAGGCTGTTCTGCAAGCATCTGAATGTGACTAAGGCACAAGAGCTCCACTGCGCCACCACCAAGGAAAACCTTCTCGTCACGTAGAGCGTGATGGAGTCGATACACTGAAGTCCAGAACTGGTCTTCAATGAGCTGCATCTTTGAAGGTACAGTGGTGGTGAGCACGGCCGTGAGCAGGGGAATTCCTTGCACTTCTATCCTGACCGGCACAAGCTCACCCAGATCCATCGCACGCCCGTCGCCGGCCTTCCACAGCTCCACCTGGGCCCCGCTCCCCACACACGAAGCATTCAGCTGGGTGAGGTACGTCACTGGCTGGGCGCTGGTGACCTCCCCAAAAGCACACAACACATCCCGAGTCACAGAACCAATTACCAACATACTGTTTGCTATGCACCTCTCCATTAAGTTTTCGCACACGTTTCCTTTGACCAAAACCAAGTTTACTCCAAAGCTTGTCAGAATATCTACCGTACTGCTCAGCCATGAGTCTCCTGCTCTGCCCTCCTGTAGGCTAGGATGCTCCAATATGGTCCTTACATTACACGGTCTATGAAAACCTAAGTGACGGTACTGTTCAGTTAGGTCACCATCCACTAGGAGAATCCGAAGGGGTTTGTCTTCCAAGTGTTTGATAACTGTGGCTTGTTCTGGTGATACTAATGTGACAAAGCCTGGGGAGACACAAGAATAGCTTTCAGGCAGGCCCAGTAAACAGCACGTCACAATTTCTGCAATATTAAACTGGGAAGCGCCCCTGCACGCTGCCCTCTCTTGCTGATAGACAACAATGCTTTGTAGCAGTTTCACACTTGTCTGATTTCCATGGCTCAGAGCCACTGCCAGGTGTCCTAAACCATAACATCCACATGGATCTGCTGATTGTCCTGAAACGTATCCCTGAAAATTACCTTGTTGGCTTGAAAAATGACCTTGTTGGCTTTTCCCTAGAGTGCTGAAGTATCTGCTATGGGTTAACTTCAGTTTGTTACAGTTGGATGCGATAACACCACTTCCAGAAATCCCAGATGTACTTTTGTCACCCGCTGGTTGGAGAGGAGAAGCTATTGAACCAAAGCCAGCCAAAGAACAAAGGCACTTGTTAAAATTACAATCATCGTCTTGACGGGAACAAGAATTTATTGAAATTACTTCTTCTGGTGCAGAAAGATCTTTCTGAAAATACGGGAAAATCAGAGGATTCAGAAGAAGGTCACGTCCTATTGGGCAAGTTTTGCTTTTAAAAGTATTCAAAAGCCTAACACTGCTAGAACACAGTGCTCTATTTACATCATGTATTGACATTTGAATACACTGGACTCTCTCACAGCAAGAGTTCAACGCCTCAGACATCACAGATACTATTGCTGAAACAGAAACGTTCTGCTGGAGGCACTCCAGTACAGCACTGCTCCATGCACCAATGAGAAACAACAGGGTACTCATCCCGGTCCTAAACTCCTTGTTTTGTGCCTGAATGGTTTCATTAAGAAGCTGTCCGGCAGCACTAGTTAAATCCAAGCGTTCAATCAGTCTAACAGCAGAAGAAATCAACGTGCTTTGGTTGGTGCTTTCATCCACAATGAGTTTACAGGACTTCATTGGCCCCAGTAACGTTCTTCCAGCTAACGCTAAGGATGACAGCTGCTGCAGTCCAATATGTCTTCTTGCATTCGCATCCCTGAAAGCCATGGGCAGCAGGCAGCATCTGTGAACAGAACACAAACTTATTGCCCCATCCTCACAGCACTCCAGAGCATACATCGCAAAAAAAATTACCGGCCTAACGCCGAACACAGCCCTCCTTGAGGCTGTATGAAACAATCCTGTGAACTTCTCAGGTACTGATGCACATAGTTGCTGCAATGGTGTATTGCTAAAATACCATGGAATCTCTTCTTGCTGCCAGATAGTACAGTGCTGTTAATTCCAGTGGTTTCTTAAATGTGAAGCGGTACAGATTCTATAGAACTACAATTTCTCAATCTGGAATTTATGTTATTTGCCTTACTTAGAGCAGAAGTTCCTTCTCAGAGCAGAATGGACAATTATGTGCAAAACCAAAGTGCTCTGCAGAGATCCATCTCTGAACCAATAGACTTTAATCCTCAAATCTGGGAAAACACAAACTTATTTTATTGCAATTCTATTTCTTCCCTTTAGCACGTGTCAGTGCTTCACTAAATGTGCATGAAAAGGAATGCCACCTCTTTACACCTCAAAAAGCAAACTACCAGGACTTTAAAGTTTTAACATGCCAAAAATAAGTCTTCTTTCCCTTGAAAACCCTTCCACACCACACTCCTGTGGTAGACCACATGGATTAAACTAAAGCTTCCTTTTTTTTTTTAGTTTTTTTAATGAAACAGTATACATGCCAAGACTTAAGAAGCCTTAGCCATATACCTTTTATGCTCAGATTCAATAATTTATTTCATCTCCCCAAAGGTCCCTGTGCATAGCTATGCCAAATCCAAACAACTCTTTTTCTGCCCCACTCAATCAACGTCCATCCGTATATTCGCTCAAATGAAGACAAAGCGTGAATTCAAAAAGTAGAGTAGGCAGTCAGAAATAACCTTCATATGCTGACAGACCTCAAGTTCTAGCCTAGCCCAAACCAACAACAGAATTTCCCTTCAATCACCAGATACATCTGGAAGTACCAAAATAGTCATTAACCACAAAATTATTTTAGTCTATGGCTACCTGTAATCAACAGTTTAAGAAAAGGACTTTTAGATAAGGCAAGTACTTTTGACTTAAACCTGCACTGGCAGTGCAAACCTGAAAACCACCATCCAACCTGCTTAAGGGTTTTTCTAGAAATTTCTCTTGGCAGTCTCTCGTGACAATGGTCTAGCTGTGTTATGTACCCATATCAGTTCTTCCAGCGGCAACAATAAAAAAGGCTCTTTTTTCCTTAACTGGAGTCTTTAGCTTAATATCACGTGCAGTTTGTTTTGAAACACGCAAACAAACAAAATTGAAATTATTAAATAATAACTGGATCATAGAATCCCATATGAACCTGTTTCCCTCACTCCTCCAAATTCTCATTCCATCTGATTTCTCTTAAGGATTCACTGAGACAGTAATTTGGGGGTTTTGGTGCAATTTTTTTGTGGGGTTTTTTGGTTGGTTGGTTTTGGTGGGTGGGGTTTTTGGTTGGTGGTTTGGGGTTTTTTTGATCACTGTTTCTGAGTTCAAGCACTTCTCAACTAGTAATGGCCACTTCTCAACCTGTTCTTGATTTGACAGAAAGAAGAAATGATCAGTTTGTAGTTCTCATACAAATTAGGGAAGAGCTACGTGAGCTATGCTGAAAGGCGGAGCAATGCTGTCGCACTAGCTACGTCCTTGGCACATAGTTCTGGGCAGGTGGCCATGCTGCTCTTTGGATGGGAGACAACTATGGAAGGAGTGGTGGGAAAGGGGTTTCCACTTTCCAGTACAATGAACTTCTTACTCCCCAGTCACTCCCAAACAAGGGTTCAGCTCAGCAATATGAGCCATTTTCATATTAGGATAGTGTTTTTATTTCAATGAATGTGAAATCAAGACTGCTGATGGAGCTGCCAGCTTCATCACCTGTCTCTGCAAGCAAAACACTTGACCTTAACGTTCAGTTTATGTTCACACACTGGGGTTTTCAGGGTCTTCAGTGAAAAACTCTGGGATACATGAAGTATGCCAAACATTTATTACTCGCTATCTTACTGCACCTCAACCGTGAAGGCTAAACTAGTAACAAAATTTTCTGTTAGTCCTCCAAATTAATGTATTGCTGTGAAATGTTAGCAAAAAAGTCTTGCACGCATGTGCACGCGTTCTCTTGTGCCAGCACTGGTGCACGGTGAACGAGCAACGGGTAGCAAGTGCTCAGCTTGCAATGAACCCACCACTGTCGCGACATACCTGGCCTACCCGAGAGCCAGCGCTACTACTAGTCACGTAGGCAGAGAAGGGGCTCCCCAGATATGCAGCCGATCCCAAGGCCTGTGGTGAAGCAGCCCCCCTGGAAGCGGCGGAGGGCCCCGCGGCGGGAGTCGAGGCCGCTCAGCCGGCGCCCCG
>NW_010265779.1:0-5535 GCF_000690775.1 Eurypyga helias
GGGAGAGGGGCCGGGAGTTAACTCCCAGAGCAGCCCGACACAGCTGATTCATCTTCATGTAAAATCTCCCTGTACCACGGCAAGGGATGCTGACTGCGGGAGCTCAGCATCGGGAATCATCAGCGCTTCCTTCGGGAACGCTGCTGGGATTAGAGGTGACCACCCCGCTAGGAAAACACAGGCCCTGAGGTGGGTGCGAATACAAAACTGCCCCGTTACGGCAACAGAAAGCCCAGGGCAGAGGATGGCACAGCTCAACACCCAGGAGGAGCAGGGGGCTGCTCCTACCCCCTCCTGCGCCAGCCCCCAAGGCGAGGGGCAGAGTGACGTGCCCCGGGGACACCTGCGGACTGCAGCAGCGGGGAACCGAAGTCGGTGTCCCGGTCTGCGCGGCCGGCAGCGCAGCTCCTCCAGCAATGCTGCTGCACAGGGTGGACGCTCAGCCAGGGGACGGTGCTGCCTGGAACATCCCAGCTTTACCCTGGGATGTGTCTGCTCCCCCTAGTCCAAATGAACCGGTAGATTTAGTACTTCGACAGCTGCTGAACGGGTTATGTCCTGTGAAAGCTGCCGTCTCCCGTCAGATTGCTACTTTCTATAATGATTTCAATCTCTTAGGCTCAGACGAGCTGTGGCAGAGGATAATCCAAACAAGAAACCCCACAGACATCTTTGCGCATTTATTTTCCTAGACACAGGAACAATTTGTCCGCACCAGAAGTCGGAGGTTAACCTGACCTCCTCAGCTGTTTCACGGAGAAAAGAAAAACTGGCCCGTTTGGTCTAGATATCTTCAACACGCAGGGATTTATTCCTCTGGCTGTTTCCTTCCTTCCTGGCTCTGGTACCTGTTCGTGCTCCCTGACCATGCCAAACTGATGGAGCCAAACATCACAACCAAGACTGGGCAGAGGTTCTTGCACGCAGCCCGCTGATATTTGAAGAGCACATGCTAAAACTGTGTAAAATGTCGAGAAAAGGTGACGTAGAAAGAGTGGTGTTTAGTTGGGTGGGAAGGGGTAAAAGAGCAAAGGGACTAGAGACAATTCTACCTCCCGCATTGCCTTGGGCACCGTGTCCATGTCCTCCTGATCCTGCGACAGGAGACCCTCCCCGAGCTGCTTGGCAACTTCTCTGCAAAACCTCCTGTGTAGCTGCATCCCGCTCAGAAATACTGAAGCAGAATTAAATATATATATATAATTATACAAGAGGTTACCTGAAAGCACCTTTCCCCTATTTTCTTAAAGAACTTCTCCAGTTCTTCAAGCTTTCAGGGCTTTTAGTGTAGCAGAGCAATTCACAGGTATATTTTTCCTCCTCCCCAGTTCTATAATGCATTAGGAGAGTTCATTGAAGGCTCTTGAAAAGCAAAAATCCCACCCAAAAGTCTTAGAAAAACTGTTTTCTGCCAATGCCAAGGACTCTGTCACCGGCAGGATGGGTACCCTGGGTATAAGCGAGCTTCCCAGAGAGGGAACAGCGGAAGTGGGGCAGCGTTAAAGCCTGTGAGCGGCTTGATTTCCCGAGCATGCCTTGTAGCTAGAGCGCTGGGGAGGCTCACCACCCGCTCCCGCTCCCTGCGCCTCCCCGGCAGGAGCGGGATTTGATGGGTCTACATGGGGCACAGCACACTGCAGCGCCTACACCACACGCTGCGCAGCCACGCTTCATTTAACACCATTGTTCACAGCTTGCAGCCATTAGCTCAAGTCAGCCAGCGTCTCCCAAAACCAGAAAGCAAGAAAGCAAGCCCTCTCCTCGGGGCTGGTTTGGGAGTTGTGTACCCGCTCTGCGTCGATTACCTTCTCGCCCAGCGAGGTGCTGGCAGCAGGTCGACAGAGCAGGAGCACGCCGGCGCCTGGCCTTGGCTCGGAACAGCGGGCCAAGGGGTGCTCTGGTTTAGCTCAGCACGTTTTGCTCCCAAGAAATGACCCCCTATGAGGTACAGAAAATTCCCTGCAGCGCACCTGAATTTTTCTGGCGCAGCTGACAGCTGCAGGATCCATCCCATGCAGGATGCAACGCCAGACTTTCCTCCTCTGGGGTTTCCGTGCTTGCCACAGCAATCTGAGGTACGTGTACAACGTTCCTTAAAGCACCCTCACTCTGCAGCCATCACTGCGGACCCCATCGGCTACAGCGACTGACCACCCAGAGAAAAGAAATCCTAATAAACCAGACAGATAACCTGACTCAAAGCTGATCTTTTTAGGTGAAAGGAAAAATATTAGGGTTAGGAATAATGTGGCCCTTGGGAAGAGACTGGAGCTCAGTTTAGGAGACGCTGTGCTCGCAGACAGTGAATGAAACGCTCACGTGCTGCACGGGCAGTGCAGGGCGAAGGTGAAAAGGAGAGGAAGCTCAATCCCTACCCATTAATAAATGGGAGCTTATTCTGCTCTTCTGCTTCCTAACACAAGTTGTGTGCTAAACTGCCTTTTCCAGCTTTCTTTAAGCTTAAATGAGACATAAAAACAATGGCAGCGTTCTCAAACATGTATGAAAAGCAAGAGTTCCGTTGCCAAAAACACACCCAACCAGGTAATGCGATGACCTCGGCCAGCCCTTCTCCAAACACCAAGCATTGCCTTGCCGTGCGCTCCGCCAGCGCTTGCCAGACCCGAGTCATCTGCCCGGCTGCCTGGGTGATGGGAAATCCCGCACGCGGCCAAGGGCATCCCTCGGTCCAGCGCTCCTAGACCTGCCCCGTGGCCACCAAAAGGGAACAGAGAAGTCCAGAGGCTGCAATCACCCCAGACTGAGGTCCCACGGGCAGTTTTACTCTGATGGACCCTCTCTTTCTCCATGGGAGTTCTGTGCAGTCATTAAGGCTTTTGGACAATCACTGGCTCTGAAAGCCTGTGTTTCCGACAGCCATCTCTAGAGATGAAAATTCCCTCTCTCTCCCAGCTTGCTTCCCAGGAGCTTTGTCTCAGATAAAGCCTTTAGCCAGCTAAGGGGCAGATTTGGTCTCGTGTGCCTTTCAGTACCAAGAAGGAGAGAAACATGATCTCACCTGGGCACTTGCATCCTTTTCAAAGGAAAAAATCATGCAAATAATGCTGCGAGAGACTTTTACGTGATCTACTCCATCTCAGATGTACCAGCCCGCTGCGTGGCACCCCGTCTTGGAAGAGCCTTGCTCTGCCCCAGGTTGATGTCAGGGACATCTTGTTGGTCAGAGGCAACATGGTTATAGGATTTCTGCTCAGCAGAGTTCGTTGGTGGAGCCAAACATCAGGCCGCTTCCCCATGGGGTAATACAAGCAGCTTAATAACACTGCGACCGAGTCACCACCAAACCACGAAGCGTGATAAAAAGTCCACCTAAGGCACCTTTATCAGCACTCAGTCCAGACTAATGAATGTTTTTCCTGACATGTTGTTTTATGAGGATGTAGCAACTCATTTTCTCCACCCCGATGACCAGTCGATCTGACAGGGCGTTCAGACGTCCCGGGAGGCAGGAGGAGTGGCTTTGTGCCGCTCCGGCACCGCGTCCACAGTGGGAGCAGTGGAGAAGCGGTTCACGTCGCGTCAGAAGAGCCTTGGTAAACGCCAGCTGAATGGATATCTGCTTCTCTCCCACGTCTGACTATCTCCCTGAACAGCGTGTCACATGAATGTGTACGGAAGGGCAGTAAGAAACTCGGTTAAACTCATTATATCCACAGGATAGGCACTTCGTAAGGGTGATATTTAACATCTAGAAATACCCTGTGCAAGAAATGGGGGCTATTCACAGCAATGTTCTCAGCAGCAAAGGATTCTGGAATGGAGGAAGGCTCAAGAAAGAATATGGGAAAATTCAGACATTATCCTTCATGAGATGTCATCGGCAACGACAGGTAACAAGGGAGAACTCCTTGTGTGCCAGACGTCAGCACTTCACTGCTACAGGGCAGAGACTCTGAAAAAGAACAACGATAAGGACTTTTTCCCTTGCTTCCAGCACAGCCCTGTCACAGGGAGGGCTGGCAAAATCGTTGGCTGGATGCACAGGGAACTATGGATGCAATTATTCCTCCGCAGACAACACTTCTGAGATCAGCTCTGGAGTGTTTATGCCATGCCGCTGCCTGTGTCATGAAAGGAAAACTGAGTATTTCGTAGAACTTGCACTGAATTCGAAGCAATGCACTTCAGGTTTGGCATCAGAGACAGCAACGAAACATATTTCTCCCTTCAGACTAAATCTCCCTCAATTCTTGGCTAAAAGGGACTTTAGGTTGGTTGTGTTGTATTCCTTCCAATAAATAGAAGTTTGAATCTACATAAGAAAATGATGGAGGCGGCGCAGAGAGAAAAGGTCCTGCTCCAAGAGACCTGGTGAATTCTTCAGGCAGTTTATCAAAGTAAGACTGAAGTATGGCTTAATTAATCCTTGTAGAAAAGAAATTCCAATTATGAAAGGACTCTGATCAGTCGGTGCTGGGCGCGAAGAGAAGCTGAACTCAGATACAGACATTACCTACTAGGATGGAGTACTAAAGGAAATGTTCTGGATATTTCACTTCTCAAGGTTAAATTAAGATGCATTCCTAAATCAATGCACCCTGGGTAAGTCTGTATCACTGCACTTAATAAAGAAACCAAAGAACGAAGTTCAGGGAGTCTGTCAGGTAAACACTCTGGTGTTAGGAAGATTCAGTGTGTAAGGGGGTGAATATATTGTGTAGGGGACCTACAAGGAAGCTGGAGGTGACTTTTTACAAGGGCAGGGAGTGACAGGACAAGGGATAATGGGTTTAAATGGAGAGTGGGGAGGTTTAGATTGGATATCAGGAAGAAATTCTTCCCGCAGAGGGTGGGGAGGCACTGGGACAGGTTGCCCAGAGAAGCTGTGGATGCCCCATCCCTGGAAGTGTCCAAGGCCAGGCTGGATGAGGCTTGGAGCAACCTGGTCTAGTGCAAGGTGTCCCTGCCCATGGCAGGGGGTTGGAACTGGATGATCTTTAAGGTCCCTTCCAACCCAAACCATTCCATGATTCTATGATTCCATGACTGGACACGAGTGTAAGAATGATGCCCAAACAGCCTATCCCACAGAGCTTCAGCTGGAGGGGTGAGGAGATGAGCCTGGGGACAACACCCTCTCGCCTGGTTCTCTGCACAGCCACTGACACTGGCAACGCAAGGGCAAAAAATAAATTAGCAGAAAGAAAACCAGCCCCACGACGCCCTGCTGAAGTCAAGGTGACCCAAAACTTAACAGAGCAGTAAAAGTGGGGGGAGCTAGTTGCATTAGTATCTCCTGCCTAAGATAATATTTCCAGAGGAGTCTAATCTTTAACAACTGCCTCTTCTTCTTCCAAGGCAGCTGCAAAGCAAGTCATAAAACAAATGCAGCACAGCTTGAAATTCCCTCCTACCCCCAAGCACCTGTCTGCCCCTCCTCCCCTTCATCTGAGAATAAACGGCGATTGTCCGTGAGCAGCAGGCCAGAACAGGCTTCTCCGCCAACCTCCCAGGCGAGCTTGTCCCCGAGCCGTCCCCGTCTTATCCCCGAGCTTATCCCCGTTAGAAGGCACG
>NW_010265779.1:5548-11226 GCF_000690775.1 Eurypyga helias
GTTCGCGAGCCATGACCTCGGCTTGGCGCGAGGCAGCGGCCCCGAGGCGGAGGGCTCCGATGCTCATCGGCCAGGAGAGCGTTCTCCTGCTCCGCCCGGCGCACATTTCGATTCCATTTCGATTTTCTCCCACTGCTGACCCACCCCGCGCGAGAGACAAGCTGCTGGGGATCTCAGGTGGGATGCACTTGCCTCCTCCGTGCCCGCCACGTGTTGTGGGTTTTCTTCCTTGAGCACACACAACCCACTCTGCATCCTTGAAGGACTGTTTACAATTGGCACTGCCGTCAAGGACTCAAACAGCCGGGCGGGTTTAGCCTAACCGAGGTTGTGTAAGGGGATTCGCTGCTGCTGCCTGCATCCTCCTGTCTTTGGCAGCTGCAAGCAGCGCGGCACACACCGCAGTAGAATAAACAGCATTAAAGCGTTATCTTCATTATGAGAAAGGTTTTCTCCTTACCTGTTTTGGGAGATAATCTTCTCCCCAAAACACCACAGCTCTTATGAAAAGGAGTAAGTAGCGCTGCTTCACGTGACAGCTCAGACAGACCATCATCGTCATAGAATCATCACAGACTGGTTTGGGTTGGAAGGGACCTTAAAGATCACCCAGTTCCAACCCCCCTGCCATGGGCAGGGCCACCTTCCACTAGACCAGGTTGCTCCAAGCCTCGTCCAGCCTGGCCTTGGACACTTCCAGGAATGGGGCACCCACAACATCTCTGGGCAACCTGTCCCACTGCCTCACCACCCTCTCCGGGAAGAATTTCTTCCTGATATCTAATCTAAACCTCCCCACTTTCAGTTTAAACCCGTTACCCCTTGTCCTGTCACTACAGGCCCTTGTCAAAAGTCCCCCCCAGCTTCCTTGTAGCGCCTTCCGGCACTGGAAGGTGCAATAAGGTCTCCCCAGAGCCTTCTCTTCTCCAGGCTGAACAAGATTAATGAAAGCATGTGGTGATTTAGTTGAAGAGTATTTCAGAAGACTCCTGTGCAGGGAGAGAGGGACAGTTCAGCAAAACCTGATCACTCAAAACTTACCTGAACCTGCACGCTACTTAATAAAATCCAGGTAGGCTGCAGCACTGCGAGGCTGACGGACGGGCTGCTGCAGGCAAGGCAACCCATGCCGTGGTGCATTAATGGGTCAGATTTATAATGCATAAGGAACTTTTCTGGGCCAAAAGAGCCATTTTTAGCCTACGTGAAATATTAAAACCCATCCTTCAACTGTTCCTCAACCTGTCTGTAGTAACTGCTATTGTTCTTGAAGAATGTGGTTGAATTAATGCAGCAGGGATGAACCCACTGACCCTCCCTTACCCAAAATGTCACATCCCACGGCCCTGCACCAGCCAGACAAGGTACAAAATTCCCCCTCAAGGTGCTGTGGCGGAGCATATCCTTTTAACAGCGAGGAATGAAACGGGGATCATTTCTAGGAAGCACAAAAACCGTGCTGCTCCATGCCCTGCTCAAACCATCACCCGGGGGAGAGCGGCAGCCCTCCAAGTCCCTGCGTGGTGTTGCTTCCACAACACCTCAGCAAGAGGTTTGCCTTTGAGCGGAGAGGCCTTGCACGCTGCTTGTGCAAGCGCGGAGACGCGGAGCCTGGAGCTGTCAGGAGAGCTCGGTCCGCAGTCATTATCGCTGGCATCCCTGGAGCTCGAAGGACCAAGGCGACATTCCTCTCTCCTCCCTCCTCTCCCACCACCCACCAGACCAACCCCAAAGCACTCGGCCATTCCAGGGTAGCAGACATCGCATCGCCGTTTCAAAGACCTCCTCCACTGAAAGAAGAATAATAAATATTTCCATCATGCGGTTTGTCACATTAATTTATTGTTGTTCTTGTTCTTTACATGGCGGGCAGACAACAGAGCTTCCGGTCTTCCAGAGAGACACCCAGAACCCACGCACCGCCCAGGTCTCACCACGTCTCCGCGCGGTTTAACAAACTTCTCGGTACCAGCACCGTCGAGGGAGCACCGGTGTCAGCCCCCCACATGCCTATGTGCAACACCTGAGCTTCTTCCCCACCCTCTCCTTGAATTTTCACAAGAACTTGCGATATTAGTTAAGAGCAAAATTTCACGTTTCATCAGCAGGCACGGGGGAGGTTAAAAATTTGCTGTAAAAGCGTGAAATTCTGCCTTGGAAAACCAAAAAGGCATACTTTCCTGATTTCACGTGAATAAACCATCCTCATAGTTCCGGAGAAATGACACCATTTTGAAACAACTGGTTTTTTCTGCAAGAAAAGTCAACTCCCCCACCCTGCCAAAAATCTGCATTTCTTATCCAAGGGAAAATGACGCAAAGTCTGGTGCAGCCGTGGGTTATTTCCTGTCGGTGGCGTGGACGTTTTTCTGCCACAGCTTAGACCACGACGGTTCCTTCAGACGGGTACGACAGGGCGCTGTGTGCTGTGGTCTCTTGGTTGAGTTAACACATGTTATAAAACTTTAAAAACGGAGCATTTACAACCAGGGACATAAAGACGTGCTTTTAAAATCGTAATTACATATTTACAGGCTTGTGTGATAAACCAGAATTTCTCTGGGAAAAAGTGTGCATATATCACAACAATTTACACACTTCCCTCGAGTTTGTCGCTTATTACAGTTAATGCCACTCGAAAAAAAGCAGCACTAATAAATTGCACAAAAATGACCTCTACTAACCTCATTGGTATGCCTCAAAGGCACTAAACTCAGCAGCATCCGTGCCAGAGACTCCGTACTTAATTTAACTTACTGTTCCGGGAAGTTGAGCGGGTCTCAGAGAACTGATTGTTTAAAGCAGGATTCGGGCCGCAAGGCAAGAATGCTCTTCCTCAGCAACGATCCCCAAGCGACCAGTGGAAATTTATGCCGTTAAGTGTGATCTTTGACAAAACGAAGCTGCCCTGGGAGAATCAAGGGCATGTCATACTGGTGCTTTCAGACAGAGTGTGTTGGAGCTGGGTGTTGAGAGCACTATCTATTATTATTTCAGATGATCTGGGTGCTGTCCAGGCACACAGAATGGTAATTCCTGTCTGAAGGAACAGGGTTTACCATATTAATACTAGGTGATGAGCGGGAGGAGAAAATGTGGAGAGAAAATAAAGATAAGGTGCAAACCTAAAGTGAGCCAAACTGATCCGAGAGCTGTATGTGCACGCCAGCTTCTTTGGGACACGCGTAAGGCCAGGACACTCGATTTCTGTGCTGCGTGACCAAGGCTTGCCAAGCTGCCTAGCAGGTTTGGATACTCATTCCCAACTAGCTTTAACAAGTTATGAGAATCAACGTCTTCCAAGGCTGCTGTGAAAAATTCCAGCCTTTGTTTGGAAGTAGTACATCACATATTTCAAGAGGAAATTATTGCTAGCGAAAAGCTCAAGAGGGGACAAGTCCCAGCGACTCTCCACTCCAGGATCGGGCAGCCAGCAATGGCACCTCCGTGGTCTCACAGTCTTGAACTGGAAGCATCACTTCCAACGGGGGAGGGGACGTGGCTTTTTATGGCTCATCTCGTTCTCAGCATCCCAGCCTTCTCCCAAACCACAATTGCACTTAGAAAAGCCTCCAACGGGGGCTTTTTTATCCAAAAAAAATCTGTAGTTGGACAATACACGGTCCTGAAGACCTTTTTTTTCCAACCCAACCAACAGGTAGCTAAAACATTTTTACGGTGAACAAAACCAATGGTTTCACTTAAAGCTTTTTGTATTCATTTTGAACAATTTGATTTTCATTAAGCTATAAAAAGTAACTGTTTTCAGCAATTTCATACATATATATTAATATATATGTGATATATATAGTTAGATATAAAATTGATCCTTTTTTTGACTTTTTCAGGGTGTTGGAGGGAAGGAGCATCAACCGGGCACTTGTTTTTTCTCAACTAACGTGTGCATACACTGATGTGTGCTTATCTGCGCGGAGCGCAAAGACAAGGGGGGGGATAAATGGACTGAAATAAGGAGGAAATAGGGCAATCGACCCCCTTGGCCTCCTAGAAAAATCCGAAACCCAGACGCCACATTAGCAGGGATCCTGCAAACACTTGCCTTGGCCGAAGGAACCCTTCGTCTCGGAGGTGAAGTCTGTGGGGTCTGGCAGCAGCCCCCCTGCCAGCCGATGCACCTGGGTGTGATTGTCACCACTGCGGAGCAAGAGGTGAGAGACCTTTCTGCACTGCATTTTACACAGGCCTGCATGCTTCTGCAACTCGTCTTTGCTGGTTGCCAGCTACCCTCATGGATGCCCTCTCTCCAGGACTGTTGGAACTGAACATGCTTGTACCGAGGGTCGCAAACGTGAGCTCCGTGTTCAAGGAAAAACACGGCTTGATGCTGCACAGCAACGTGCACATTTGATACTCTCTGAAGAGAAAAATCCTGACTGTAACAAACATAATGGCAGCTTTCGAGAAACGGATGCTTGTCCCTTGCTGAAGCTGGGCCACCAGTGCATGTCACAGAGATCACTTAGCAGGTGGTCTTCCAAAAAAAATGGGGGTCCTGACACACTCCAAAGGCAAGGGCATCGTGCCCGTTAAAGCTAATGGACAACGTCAAGAGACTGGGCTACCCACAGACTTCAGACGTGGAAACCTCAGCAAAACCTACCACTCCCCTTCCTTGGATTTTTGTGGGATGGCCACTTCTTCACCCGTTAGGATGTGACGTAGAAACTAAAATGATGCAACAGTCTCTTCAGAATTTAATTGCATAGTATGTTAAACCCCTTCTGTGTTCTGCCAGAAAGAGGAGACTCATCCAGACCCATCACCAATCTGATCGTGCTCCATCTGCCTGCAAACGTCTGAACATTTCTCCATGCTGTTCCAACATTTCTCCATGCTATTCCAACATTTCTCCATGCTATTCCAACATTTCTCCATGCTATTCCACCGGCTGTTGATGCGTGGACTTCACCCGGCAGAGGACCCCAAGATCACCCTCTCACCACCATCCACAGTCCATCTCTCCGGAGAAGGCAGGAGCCCTACTCCGCGCTCCCTCCCTCTCCCTCTGGAAGGAAGGACGATGCGGCAGAGGCACGCCATTGCTTCCGGCGGAAGAAACCGCTGTCCCTGTTATCTACGGAGGAACCGGTCTCACCTCGTCTGAGGAAAAGCAGGAGAGGGTAATGCTTGAGGATTACTTCACCTCACCTTTTCCAGTGAAAAGCTCCGAGTACCTGAAAACACACAGAGAGGTGCGTTTGATCAGTCAGCTGTAAGAGTAAGTAGTCAGAATATCTGCCTCGTTGCCCCGAGCCGGCAGCTGGACACGTCACGCAGCGAGCGCTGCGCAGGGAAGATGCCCAGGACTTCACTTTTCCTTGGGTTTCCCACAACTGAACAGGCTACGCCAGTGTCAGGGACCTTCCCATTTCGTTAGCAACCACTCCCACTATTCGGGAGGTGGTAACTTTCAGAATTTTACTGATTTTTTCCCCAAATGCTGGGTTTTTTGAACACACTCATCAAAGAATAAACTGCAGGCTCTTGATTTTGCCGGCACTCATTCTCACCTTCAGCTTTACACAGGGAAGAGTAACATCCCTCAGCTATTACACCAGGATAAGGGGGTGAATATCTGCACGTTACAGGAAGGCGTGGAAAACAGTAGCTTGTTGAAAGTCAACCCACAAGGAAATAGAATAATAGAATGGTTTGGG
>NW_010265780.1:0-6418 GCF_000690775.1 Eurypyga helias
GCGTGGGAGGGTGGGCGGCCCCGGGGAGGACGAGGAGCCTCTCCGGGTGGGTACGTTTCACGAGGCTGCTCGTCGCTTCTGCTCGTGCTGCAGAAGGCAGCCTTCCTGTTCTCCTGAGGTTTTCTTCGCTGTTCTGCCCGGCACGGTCTTGGGGCAATAAAGCGTTTGGTGGGAAGAACGAACAGGGTTGTTTTTTACAAAACCGCGTTGCTTCTCGGGGAGCAGTGCGTTTCCTCTCGGCTCTGAAGGCGGTGTCTCTAGTCAGGTGGATTGCCGCCTTGAAAGTTGTAGGTAAGTCCTGTTCTCCAGTGAGACATCGCATCGGTGGGGGAATAATAAGAATTTCTTGGTGAAGGGCGGATAGTTGCTTCTTTGGGATAACTGGAACACGAGAGAGTTGTTGCTGAGAGTGAATAGTGTAAAATTACACATCGCTCTGATACGGGAGAGCGACGGGAAGCTGTGCAATCCCATTCGGATGTTAGTAATGGAAGCTCAGCAGCAGAGTGTGGTGGGGTGGGAGCCGTAAGACCGCGGTGACCCTGAGCACCGAGTACTCAGACCCTCGGTCCATTTGAAACGGTGACTGCAGCGGTGCACCTCTGTGTCCGACGTCGTATTGACATTTGGGAAAATGTTGGGTGTTTTCCTTCAGTCATCAGAGATAAGGTTTTCCCCTGCAGTTGTTACTTGGCCAACAGCCAGGGCTGTAGGTAGCTTACGGTTTACTTGTCTTGGATGCTGCTTATCTTGGCTACGGAAAGCCAGTAATCTTGGCCGGTAAGAGAGGCTTTTGTAGGACTTTCTTTACCGAGATTTTTTTTGTTTTTTGAAGACTTCTGTGCAGAAAGATGCATCACTGCTTTTGAGTCGTGGGAGGGAAAGTATGGTATGCCAAACCAGTCAGATTTCAGATGCTGTTGGTAATTCTGACTGGGTAACTTCGGAATGCTGGCATGGTGTATTTAAACCCGCAGTATCTGAAATAAAATGTATGACATTTTGTTTTCCCCATTCAGATTACAGGGCCTGATAATAAAGGAATTTATAAAGGGGATCGAGAGTCCAGTGGAAAATACACGTTTGCTGCCCACATGGATGGAACTTACAAGTTTTGCTTTAGCAACAGAATGTCCACCATGACTCCCAAGATAGTGATGTTCACTATTGATATCGGGGAAGCTCCAAAGGGGCAAGACATGGAGACAGAAGGTGAGGAAGACTCCTGGAAAGAAATTAGCTCTGGCTCTGGAGCTTTTCCCTATATGCATGACTTCTGAACTTGACTGGGGTTCTCAGAATTCCTGTTTCTTCATGCTGTCTAGTTAGCTGTTCTCTTGCACAGCTGAGATGGGTATGGATGTTTTTAGACCTCATTACACGATTTAATGCAAAATCACCAGAGAATCACTTGGCCATCTCCAGAAACTAATGCTTTCATCCTTTAGCCTTTTTGTCGGTTTCATTCTCCGATTTCTAGTTTGCTCAGCAGTATGTAGACTGCTGCGTGCATTGGTTGAGCTCTTTGGTAAATGTGCTAATGTGAAATTTTTCTCTTAGCCGTGTAAATTACTGTTTTATCTGCAGCCTTTTGTCCCGTACTTGTGTTCATCTCTTACACTTTTCTCTAGGTGGTGGAGATACCTGGGATGGTATGTGTACTGCTTTTTGAAAGCTCGTTAGCATCTTGTCTTCTGCGTATGTTTATTCACTAACAGCTAACGTTTGCTTTTCCTCTGTAACATTTGTTTGCAGCATGAGAATGTCTTTTTAATAAACTACATAAAAGGTCTGATTCTGAGCAACGCTGAGCACCTGCAAGCTTTCATCGAGCGGTTTACACACTGAGCAGCTCTTGGGATCAGGTCCTTGGACTGCCCGTGACAGTGTGCCTTCAGGTGGTTATTTATGGCGAACAGGAGACTGAAATGGGAGTTTAGGTGAAATTGAACAAAAACCCTGAACACCCAGGAACATTGGATGTTTTAGATGATGTTTGCTTTTTGTTGCTAAAGTGGGTGCTGAATAATCAAGGGCTTTGGGAAGCAATACGCTGCTTTTAGGCTATTAATTATCAGTTATGTTACAAGGGGAAAAACTTCAAGTTGTCATTTGCTGTAAAAGAGATGATGTGTTGGGTAACAAAGTTTTATTTAGAAATCATTAGGGGTAGCTAGAAAGGCAGTAACTTCTTGCTTTCTCTTTTAGCAAGTCAGTAACTGCACTGAATGCCTGATACCACCCGAAAAGTAACAGACTCCGAACTTCTTGATTGCTTTGTTAAAGACTCATTTAAATCTTCTGTGGAGTCTGAATATCTGTTGTAAAGAACAGTAGTGCAGCTTTAAATTTGGAAGGCAAATGCTTTTCCCTGAGTGTTTGTTTTGAAGTGAGTTTATACGATCCCCCAAGTTTCTTTTCTTGCCAATAAACTGCTCTTACTGCACTGGCCAGGGAGAGAATGGGGTTTACCATATTGGCAATGTGAGTGGGTCACACCACTAATTAAGATGTTAATTGTAACTTGTAAGAGTGTTATTCTCTGTTCCTCTTTTTAACTGTTCCCCATAAGGTGTGTTTTGAATAGCTTCATTTTCAGACTGTGATCTGAAGCGCTTCATTGATCCATAAAGACATGTGAAGCAGCTTCAGGGTCAAGTACATCCCTTGAATGGGAAATATGTTGGGGTTTGTGCCTTCTTTGAGAGAGCTGATGGCCCAGGGTGTGTCTGTGCAATGATACCTTGAACTTCTCCTGGTGCTAGCAAACTTTGAAAATCACTTGCGTAGTTGTGGACTTTAAGCATGAATGCGGTCAAAATCCTGCGATTGACAGTCAGATCCCTAAATCCTGAGTCTCTGATCCTTCCATTTGCTAAACTGTATCAGGCAAGTTTTCTGCTCTGACTGGCTTGGTGTTTTCCTCTTCTGCTCCCGACATAGCAGAACCTGAAGCCGGTCCCTGCCCTCTGCCAGGCCCCTTTGGCATTGTTTCTGCTGAATGCTGTGCCGCAGCTGAAGCGGGCGATCGCAGGGTGTGATATGTTGCTTCAGAAAGCGATCTCGTTTTGCCAGCATCATGATCTTAAGCTAAATTCTCAGTCGTTCTGTTTTTGCAAGCTTAACAACTAGGAAAAGCTGTAATGTTCAGTTAATTTGCTTGGAATATATTGGATGATATTGGCAAAATAGATACTAGTGTGTGATATTGATCCCGTGTTCTTAGATTCTGTTTTTCCGGAAAAGTATGCTCGGATTGGGAATAAGTGGTCTGTACTGACTCTAAATCGCGTGCCTTCTGCCTTCTAGTCGGATGCGGAGGAAGATGTTTTCCCACTTACTAAATACCGCAGAGGCGTTAGGAAAAGCGGCGCTATGAGATTGAACTCCGCTGCAAGGGTAGAAAGTTTCCAGCTGTACAGGCTGCGTTTTCCAGAGCTGCTGCGACAGGAAATACAAGTGTACCTGTTTGTGAATGTTAACAAATCGGGTTTTGAGTCAATGGCAGGCTTTCTGATGCTTCTGAAATTGTTTTGCAGCTCATCAGAACAAGCTAGAAGAGATGATTAATGAGTTAGCGGTGGCCATGACAGCTGTAAAGCATGAACAGGAGTACATGGAAGTTCGTGAAAGAATACATAGAGCAAGTACGTGTCTTTGACTAAAATGCCTCTTCCCTCTCAAATGAATGCAGGAATTTGATTTCATGGTCTTGTATTTTACATCACATCGAAGTTACTGAATGTAATTCAGGTGCTGCCTGTACAGTAAAGAATGTTGCCATCTTTTTTAAATTGGCTTGTCCCTCATGTCATGAAGACTGTTATGCAAAATAATCTTTGCTGAACTGGTGTATACTCTAGTTCCTTGAATGGCACATCCACGAAGGTACCGGTAATGACATCCCAGGGATAGACTTTGGTTGAACTCCTAGTTTGTCCTGGAAGTGGGCCTGGCTTAGTGACTGAGCCAGAGTCTTTAAGGCAAACTGCGCTGAAAGGGAGCAGAAGTGCCGTTGTTAGCAGCAGGGAACGGGCTTAACTGCAGCCACAGCCCTGACATTCTGAAACGTAGCTGTAAAGCACGGCTGCGAGCGCCGAGCGCTGCATGGGGCTGCTGAGGGAGAGTAAAGGGCAGGTATTTTTAATGCAGGGGTGAAAATACAAGGTTGTGTTAAAGCACTGGCCCCTCAACGTTTTGAACCTGTGGATGTCTCCAGCTTGACGACTTGTGTTACTAACGATGTGATTTAAGAAAACGCCGAACTCTTAGAACCAGAGATGATGAACCTTCAGTGATTAGAAACTCCCCCCTTGGCTTTGAGACCACTTGAAAAAGCGAGTGGCTTCTGTTTGGCAGTTGGAAGCTCTGTCCGGCCCCTTCGGAGGTGGCGGGATAGGGGAGGCTGCCATGGGGTTAAAACGTTGGCTTGCCTAGCGCGGGTCAAACTGCTCCGAGAATGCCCCCCTCGGCGCTAAGGCCGAAGCGCTCTCTGGGACCCCTGTAACGACGCGATACGAGAATCGGTGTGTTTTGTGCCAGTTCCAGTGACAAACTGTGTTTTCCGTTGGTTTTAAATGCTTTGTTTCTGACTACTTTCTTTTCTCTTTTTTTCCCCCAACAGTTAATGACAACACAAACAGCAGAGTGGTTCTTTGGTCGTTCTTTGAAGCTCTTGTATTAGTTGCCATGACACTGGGACAAATCTACTATCTGAAGAGGTTTTTTGAAGTCCGAAGGGTTGTTTAAGAGTACTTTTCTGGTCCCGGATTTCAGTTCACTGTCTACCAAACATCCTGGTCACACAAAAAAAAAGTCATTTAGTTTCTGAACCCTCTTTACTGAACTGTAAAACTTCCTGCTTATGTTCCTTCCTAGTTAAAACTGAGTTGTTTTTCTATATCTTCTGTAGCAAAAGCTGTGCTGAAATCTCGTCACTGAATTGGCATAACTCTTCACTTCAGTCTGCCTAGTCTGTGTGCTAAGCGAGGTGCGAGCAAGCTGCGAGCGCTGTACTTCAGCTGTAGTAACAAGCGATGTTGATGTCTCTTCTAACTCAAGTACCTGCAGTTCTGTCTGGGGAAACGGTACAAGGTCCTGACATGACCGTTTGTATTTTGGCATCCTTAACCCTGCAGTAGGTGTTGCAGAATCCAAATAATTCCTCCTTCTCTTACCTAAACTGCCACGGAGAAATGATGGGAACTTTATTCTGATACTGAACAGAAGAGGGGTGACAACATCTAGTCTCGTATTCGTACCCAGTTGCTATTTAAAAAAGTCTTTGGTAATTATCCCAACTACATCAACTTCTTCCCAAAGTTCTTTTAAGTTAAATAGTCGGTACAGAGATGCATTTTTCTCCTCTCATTCCTGAATGTTCATCGTATGGTTCTCCGTCTTTGGCAGGGTTTCTGTCGAAGCTGACTGCGTGCAGTGTCTTGGCAAACAAGTAGTTAACCCCTTGGTTTCTGCGGGGCCGAGGCTCAGATGGTTGGTGCTGCAGAGGGCAGGAAATCGGGATTCCTGAGGCCAAAGGGTTAACGATCCTGGGGGTTTCTTGTGATGCTATGCAGCCCTTGTATTTAAGTGGCAGTCTCTGCCATTACCTGACCATAATTAGCATAATGCTAAATACCAGTGTGTTTTCTTTTCCAGGCACATGTAGATTTGGTTTTGTATAAAGTTACTTTCCTCGGTATCTGATGATTGGGTTAAAACAATAATTCAGGAAGCGTCTGACGTGGGTGCTGAGCCAGGATTACGTTGTGACTGATGTATATTAGTTGTAATCATTTTTGGGGTGGGGTGGGGGCCTTTTCCAGGGGGGAACCTCTACAAGTAACACACAACAGTTTTGTACAATTAATTTAAAATTTGTTACAGGTTTTCATGTTCCAGGTAAAGTTTTTTCAACCTCGGGCAAACAACTTGCAGCAGTTCTTCAGAAAGGTGGCTCTTACACCTGATTGCAACTGTTGTGTGCCAATATTTTTGTGTAAAACACTTAAAATTGAATTCTAAGATGTACATTTAAAAATGGCTTGTGAATCTAAATATGACCCAGGTTCGAGAAATAAACAAATTCTTTAAAAAAAAGAGTAACTTCGGTGGGTTTTTTCCCTTTGATGCTTTAGGGAAGTACAGTTTAACACTCCCGTGGGGATGTCGGGAATTCTGAGCGGGTAGGAGGGGTTGCAGCTGGTTTAAACGCCGCAGCTTTGCTGCTCAGCTCCGGGCAGGGCTCGTGGCCGGGGGACCCGCACAAGTACGCGCTGCGATAGGCCGTTTGCCCCAAACCCACGATTTTTTCGCTCTGTCCAAGGGCTGCTGTTTCCTACCGAGTTCTCCCACGGGCCGACAACCCGCGGGGCCCGGCCGGCGGGGCCGGAACGGAGGTGCCGCGGCGGGTGTTTCT
>NW_010265781.1:0-214 GCF_000690775.1 Eurypyga helias
GAGCACCCCCTTCTTTGGGCTGAAATTCCCCGTTTTGGGGGAAAAAATCCCCCAGTTTGGGAGCAATACCGCCTTTTTGGGGAAAAAACTCCCGCTTTTTCAACAAAACCCCCCCCAAAACTTCCCATTTTTGTGGAAAATCCCCCTTCTCGCACGAAACCACCCACCTTTTTGGGGAAAAAAACACCCTGTTTCAGCACAATTCCCTTTTCGG
>NW_010265781.1:345-587 GCF_000690775.1 Eurypyga helias
CTTTTCGAGAGCCAACCCGACCTCCTCCACCAACTCGTCACCCTCATGACCCCTTTTTCCCACCCGGCCCAGCGCATTTCCTGCATTTTCAGGGCGTTTGAAGTCCCGATTTCTTCATTTTTTGGACCCAAACCGGACGAGGTGGGAGTGGGAGGACGGAAAACGAGGGAAACGACCCCAAAATCCCAACGTCTTTCCCGCAGATGGAGGGAACGCACCGGGAGGGGCCGGAGGCGCGAGGG
>NW_010265782.1:0-1931 GCF_000690775.1 Eurypyga helias
TTATACCCGATGTGCCACGCAGTTACGTCCCGCTTGGGTGGGTGGGCAGGGGGCTGCGGGGGTGCAGGGCTGTGCTGTGCCTGCACACAGCTGAGGATGGCGTCACCTGGAAGGTTGTGGGTCCCCTCCCCGCTCTGAACAGTGCAGGGTGGTTGGAGCGAGTCCAGAGGAGGTCATGAAGATGCTCAGAGGGCTGGAGCCCCTATGCTATGGGGACGGGCTGAGAGAGTTGGGCTTGTTCAGCCTGGAGAAGAGCAGGCTCCGGGGAGACCTTATAGCACGTTCCAGTGCCTGAAGGGGCTACAAGGAAGCTGGGGGAGACTTTTTACAAGGGCCTGTAGTGACAGGGCAAGGGGTAACGGGTTTAAATTGAAAGCAGGGAGGTTTAGATTGGACATAAGGAAGAAGTTCTTCCCAGAGAGGGTGGTGAAGCACTGGAACAGGTTGCCCAGAGAAGCTGTGGATGCTCCATCCCTGGAAGTGTTCAAGGCCAGGCTGGATGAGGCTTGGAGCAACCTGGTCTAGTGGAAGGTGTCCCTGCCCATGGCAGAGGGGGTTGGAACTGGATGGTGTTTAAGGCCCTCTCCAACCCAAACCATGGTATGGTTCTGTACCCAGGCTGAGAGGGGCAGAGATCACAGCCTGTGGGCAAGTGAGCAGCTCTCCCGTGTTTGCACCAGTAACGCACCGCGGTCCCTCTGGGCACTGTGGCACTTTGGGTACAGGGTCCTTTTTTTGGTGCTTGGTGCTAACCCTCACGGCTGCTCCCAGGGCTGTGAACAGCTGGAGCTGCTGAGGCCCAGGGGCAGAGCGGGAGCAGCCCAGCCCTGGGCGCCTGCAAGTTCTGGGGGACAGGAGAGGGCTGGTGGGGAGCTGCCCTTGGTGGTGCTGGGGGCATCTGTGCTTTAGCCGCTCTTCATGAAGTGAGATCCACCCTCCTGCCCACCTTCTCACAAGCCCATCTCTCGCGTCTGCGGTTGAACTGCGGCCCAGCGTGCAGAACCTGACACGGATGCCCAGGGGAGGATGCCCAAGGCTGTCTCTGCAATGCTGATTTACCTGCCTGGGGATAGCGTGGCAGGAGGGGAAAGGGAAGCGTCCCAGAAAATTCCTTACCTGTGGTTTGGGTGGCCTTGCCTGCAGGGAGATGCAGGCAGCCAAACCCAGTGTCCCCAGGGGAAAAGGAGTGGCTTGTATTTGTCACTTACTGGGCATGCGTAGGGGATGTTACAGCAAGGCCTGTAACCAGGGATAGTCCTGGGAGTCACCGTTGAGAGGTGCTGGTGTAAATGTGTCTCAGGACGATGACAGAGAGGCAAGTTCCCAAGGGAACCTGGGGGTTTGGGGCTCTCTGGTACATGTGGGGTGGGAGCTGGGAACAGCGGGGGACAAACCTGTGCTGTTAGTGCCCGTGGGCCGTAGGCATTGGGGCTGGCAATGGGCTGGAAGTCAGATCTCCCCATTTCACCAGGAGCAGTGAGAGGCCTTTGAGCCTCATCGAGCGTTTCTGGAGCCACAGCGGTTGGGGCAGCCTTTGCCTGGCTCTACTGATGGCTGGCTCTGCCTGCTGGGGTGGCGGGAAGACTGGGAGAGAGTTTTCCTCTGGGAAGAACCAGTGGGCGTTTATCTGAGCAAGATGCAGGCTTGCTGCCTGGCAGGTCCCACCTGGGATAATTCCAGTCTGCATCCCGCCAGGAGGGCTGCTCTGTGCCTGCCTGTGCTGGTAGCAAGGTTTCTTGGAGGAATTGAGAATGTGGTCCCATCCGTCTGTCCATCCAGCTCACGTCTTGGCCAGTATTTCCTAATTTGCCGCAGGGTATGACCTTCAAGGGATTTGTTGGGTTTCTGGGAGCTGGGTTTTGGAAGGGGGGGGTGAGGCAGGTGGCCCCAAATTGCATAGCTGCTGGTGTGGAGCTGTGCCGTTGCCTGTC
>NW_010265783.1:0-535 GCF_000690775.1 Eurypyga helias
CTCCGGCAGGAAACTCCCTTCTCCAACCGGAGCTGAGGGGAGGAGTTGGGAAAACTCCCAGCCGGAACGTGGAACTGGAATGCCAGTGGGACTCGGACTCGGCCCGGAGGGGTGGGATCGGGATCGGGGGGGCGGGGCTTATTTTAGGACCCGTAGTAATTTGCACTTCCTCGGCGAGCGCCGGAGGTTACGGAACTCATGGCTTAGCTCCATGGATTTTGGAGGGGATCGTCGTCGGGATGGGCCCTCACGGGGTTTCGGGGAATCTCCATGGATTTGGGGAAATAAAGTCTCGGCATCCGCGCTGGAGGAGGAGGATGTTTACTCAGCCGTTGGGGGTGGAGTAAGGGGCTTTGGATTTGTGGGAAGGGAGAAAACGAGTCGGAGGCAGCCCCCAAAAACTCCTTTTTTCACGGGAATAATGGTAGAAATACTACTAATGGTAGGAATACTACTAATGGTAGGCGTACGAGTAATGGTAGGAATAAGACTAATAGTAGGAATAAGGCTAATAGTAGGAATAACTAATGGCAGG
>NW_010265783.1:605-875 GCF_000690775.1 Eurypyga helias
TCAATTGTAGGAGTAACACTGATGGTAGGAATAACACTAAGAGGAGGAGTAATGCTAATGGTAGGGCTAATGCTAATAGTAGGACTAATACTAAGGGTAGGACTAATACTAATGGTCAGAATAACTAATGGTAGGAATAAGATTAATGGTAGGAATTAATGGTAGGAATATTGATAGGAATAAGACTAATGGTAGGAATGATACTAATGGTAGGAATAACTAATAGTAGGAATAAGACTAATGGTAGGAGTAACTAATGGTAGGAATAAG
>NW_010265784.1:315-564 GCF_000690775.1 Eurypyga helias
GAGACATCCCGGGGATGTCACATTTATCAGGGAGGTTTATGTATCATTATCTCATTTACAGAATGTCGCAGTGTAATATGTGTTTTTGGCAATAACGCTGGCCCCGCGCCTGAGGTTTGTAACGGCTTTGGAGACACCGGCCGGGATGGTGGGGGGAGTCATCCAGGGGACCCAGACACCCCTCTCCTTGGCAGAGCTCCGGGCGCTCTGCCCTTCCCACCGGGCAGCCCGCGGCCGCCCGGGCTTTGC
>NW_010265785.1:0-222 GCF_000690775.1 Eurypyga helias
GGGGAGGGCTGGGTCGGGCAGCCGTGTGCGGGAGAGACAAAATGGCGCCCGCCGCTCCTGGCCTGCCGCCGCCATGATGGGCCTCGGCGAGGGGTGGCCGCTTCTCACCCATTACTTCTCTCCCTCTTTCCAGAAGTTTCTATGTGATTTTTTGGGGCTTGGAGAGAAGTGAAAAGGCCTTGTGAGCGAGGCGCTGTCGCTGCGTAACGGCGGGGGGAAGTG
>NW_010265785.1:256-13457 GCF_000690775.1 Eurypyga helias
GGTCTGTGGGGCGCAGGTTCCCTGGGAGGGGATGAGGTGGTGGTTGGGCCATGCGCAAGTTCTCCTTGATGTAGCTTCCCCTGTTCTATTATTTTTCTTAATGTTTGGGTACAGGCCTGCTATTTTCAGCGTCTTCTGGCACTCGGTGATTAATTATTTGCTCCCGTCCTCCTGGGTTTTTTTGGTTAATATCGACAGGAAACGCCTTTGCTGTAGTTACCACTGGTCCTTTATGTTTATACACGGCTGAAGAGCGTAGCTTTAGTCTCTTCCAAAACTGCCGTGGCCCGGTGACATACTAAGGCGTTTGTCTCATAATTGAGTTGAAAAACTAATAAGAGTAGTTACCAAACTCCATGTGGCTTGTTTTTTGTTGGTTTTTTTTTTTTCCCCAAAAAGTTGTTATGTAATCTTGAGTGAGTAAAAAAAAACCCAACCCTATAAAGTGATAAAACTTTCCAAAGTTGACTTTTAAGTATAGTACTTAAGGTACTTAAATACTTTATAGTGTTTAATTTGGTATTTTAAGATCTTGTCTGGAAAATTTGACCAGTGGGGAAATAGAACAAGAGGGCCGTAAACTTCTGGAGAAAATTCCTTTTTTTTTTTTTTTTTTTTTTTAATGAGGCTTTTGCAGTTTCTATAACTTAACCGGTTAAGAATAAGATAAATTTTCTTGTAAAAGGACTTGAAGAATTATGGGCCTGTAGTTTTGCACCTAGATTACAGGCACTGTGTTTGAGGTACCTCTCAAGTAGTAGGTGAGGGGCTCGTTCGGTCATACTGAGAGCCTCTGGCCATCTGTGAAGTGAGAACTGTCTCGCAGAAGTCTCTTAGATGTTTTTTTCTGCTGCCTGTGTTTTTGTAGAGCTGAGAGGTTTCTCTAAGGTGCACTGTACACAAGGGCATTAATGAGCAGCAGTGTGTATAAATAATGAGACTGGTAGCCTTGGAAGATGTGGCAGTAGCCTCGCTTTCAGTTGTGTACTCTGTTTAAAAGCACAGTTAACTTAGACTGTTAGCTGGTATTTTCCTTATCCTTCTCAATTAACTTTGAAACGTAAATTTATAGAAATCTCAAAATTCTTTTGAAACTTCTAGCAGAGCCTTTTGGAAACTAGATGAAGGCAGGTACTGAGTAGGAGGGGGGAAGTGTAGATAAGTAGATTAAAGATAGATGTGGAATGCTAGGGGTTATGATGGCTAAGATCACAAATAGGGGAGTCAGTTCTTGCTCTTGTATAGTTTTCAGGACGGTGGGTGGTGGATCAGCAGTATTCACAGTGTCAGGGAGACTATATATAGTTGAAGCTCAGCTGCAGATGCAAGCTGAAGTGGTCAGTGCTCTTGTCCTTATGCTGGTGTGGGTTTTTTATTGGTATGTATATATATACACTGTATATTAGTATACCATGTGAATGGAGAAGTGAACAGCTGCTTTCTCTCTCTTAAAGAGTTTTTTGCTATAGAGGTATCTTTGTACAGGTTCAGATTAGTAAAGAATTGGGCAGACTAAACAGCAGTGGCTGAAATATAAATCCAAATTTTTATTTTTAGCATGTTACGAAGGAAGCCTACCACTGATACATAATATATGAACGACAGTCTGTAAGATCTGTTGTGGTTTAATAAAAACTGGCTGCTTTGTTTTCAAAGTAATTTATATAAATCGGCATTTGAGAGGTTTTTACATGTTCGGTTTGCAAATAAAACTGCAGCTGGTAGAAAACCATGCAAGTTTGAGTCCTCTGCTATGCTAAAATATCTTAATGAATATAATTTCTGGGCCAGCTTATGTCCTTGGTGAAATCTGCAGCAGCAGCACAATGTTTAAAGGGTTTGATGATGACTGCCATTTACCTGACCAGAGTGAGAGTCCCGTGAATCTATAAAGGCATTAATGAAAGCACATTCACCTTTTCAGTGTGTACTTTGCCCATGCTGTTCCTTTCGCTGCATTGTACACCAGTTGTACACATTTACTTCTCCCAGCACTGAATCCCAAAGTGGTCTTGACTGCTCTACACAAGAAAAGTTTCTGGGTTTAGTCCTCCTAGATCAAGGCTTGGAAGGGATGGAGGGAGCATCTTGGGTTTTGTCATCTAAGAAAAATGTAGTACAGGAGTTTTTGGGACAGGTGGGTGTGACCTGACAAATACACATTTGTGCATAGAGATACTATTTAAGTTTTTTTCCTTATTCAAAAGTTAGGTAACACTAATAAAATATCTCTCATGTCATTTGTCTTCAGAATTCATTCTTCACTTAAAAATGCTCTGGGGATTTTGTTCTGTGCCTCAGTAATGCCCTAACTTGTGAGGTGTCTTAGATCTGTTGGGACAGTCTTGACCTCAAGTAATCTTAGTTATGTATATGTTAAAAGGTAGTTGACCTGCAAACAACACTGTTTAGATGAAGCTGGATTGGAGTTTCATCTTATTGTTGGTCTCAAAATTGCACGGAAAAAGTAAAGTACAGTCTAATGTAGTGGGAGAGGTAAATGTTACTATGTATTAGTTCGCTTTAATGAAGTCTTGAAAAATCAAACTATGCAATGACACAGTTCATTGCAAGTTTATCAAGCTATTGCCTAACTAATAATGGGATGGCTACTCACAAGATTGTCTTTACAGAAAATAATTTTGTGTGTCTCCAGAGGAAGTACTGCATTTTTCTTCTTGGTTTTCAGTCCTAAGTTTTTGGGTTTTAAACATTCTGTCTTTGTGTGTAGGGTAGTGACACAGAACGAGATGGAGTAGCCCCAGAAAAGTCTTCTCCAGAAAGAGAGAAGAAAAAGGAACAATCAGATGCCTCTAGTTCTCCCAGAACATCAAAACATCATTATTCAAGATCACGCTCACGGTCAAGGGAAAGAAGGCGGAAGTCAGGTATGGTCTTCATGTCAGTAAAGTTGCTTAAATAACGTTCTGCTATATGCTTGTAGAACTGAAATTTTTTAAAGCTGTTTTGGAGAAAATACACAGACGTAGCTTGAGTAACTTGTTAGAATTGGGAAAAACTGAAGCTACGAATTTTGATTTTGTACCTTAAATGTGTTATATTGAAACTTTTAAATTTTAATAGTAGAAGTGCTAATGATAAAGATCTTGTCAGTGTTTAGGGCATGGGGGCCAGGGGGGACAACACCAAACAGAAACCCATACTACTTTGTCTGCATTCTAATTGGATATGCTTAGGCTGGGATACTTTTGCATGGTTCTAACAAAAATACTGTTACCTGGCTGAGGAATGTGACTGGAGTATGACATAGACTAGTTTTTCACTGTCACGGCTTAAATGCAGACAAAGAACTGGTAATAACAGGTAGAGTTTGCTCTCTGCAGTAGCTACTCGAATAGTGTGGTTTGTTTTCTAAATCCCTATTGGGGGTGGAATAACTGAAAGAACTAGAAAGATTATAGTCAGCTGATCTCCTTGGTAAAAAACAATAAATGTTTTCTTCTCCAGATACTGAAGGAAGAAAACACAGAAGCCGGAGCAGAAGCAAAGAGGTAATTAATACTTTGTAGCGTTTAGGTAATTGTACAATACATCTTAAAAAGTATCTTGTAGTAGTGCACATATGTGTAAACATATATAAATGACTTTATGGTAAGTACAAGAAATTTGAAACTTTAAGCTTAAAAATGGATATGGAGATCCTTTCATAGTGAAGCATGATTGCAGCCATCATGTTGACAGGTAATAGTTCTATAGAAAAATGCTTTCAGAAACTAGTAACTTTTTTTTTTTCTGTGTGTGTGGAAGCAGCCAAAAGAAAAAATTCATGTGGAGAAGTAGAATGGTTTTCTTGATGACTTTTCACAGAGCTTCCATTAACCAAAAGCCTTGAGTGGCTTTATTCCTGGCCAGTGTTCAGGACTTTCAGTGATACATACCCATCTATTTAAGTATATTAAAAATAATTCCCCACCTGACTGAGCTCTGTTTATTGTGTCCTTTAATTGTAAAGACACTCACAGCTTGACATACAAGCTGAGTCAGCTGGAAACATGACAGTAGCAGCAAAGATTTGAGGGCTGTCTTTTTTTTTTTTAATATGTTTGTGTATATATAGGGGAATGAGAAGAGACAGCATCAATTAATACTTTGAAAATAACTGGTTTACACACCAGAGAAGAGATGAAACAAGCAAACCAGCATCATCCAAGTAATCACAAAGACGCTTAAGCCATGTGGGGCAATAGCAGGCTCGGTCAGATGAGGGACTTTCTTTTAACCTGGGTCAGGAACTTCTCCTTTCATTCCAATGGAAGCTCTGTTTAAAAAAGGAGGAAAAGAGAAAAAGAAAGGGAAAAAAAAAAAGGAAAACAAAAATAATCTAGGAGAGTATTTGTGAAATTGAATATATTGTTTAGCTCACATGATAACATTTCTATAATAAATCATACTCAGCGTGCTAATGCGCGAAGAGACTGAACTGAAGACGCTGCAGACTCAGATAGCAAAATTATAAGCCTACTTCATGATAAGGTAACTATTAGTCATTCAAACTCCTATTTCCCTTAAAAATATCTTAAATCCGTTATGGGATATAATGGTGGTTTATTACTGTGTACCTGGAAGACATGATTTAAAAAAAAATCTTTTTAATGTTTAAAACCAAAAAAAAGTCCTCGCTTAAACTGATGTCCAGTGTTTTGCCATGCTGTTGGGTCTAATCTTACGTTTTGTTTAGCAGTTTCTAAGTTTCACGGAGTGAACAGATGAGGAACCACATAGTAGATTTACTGTTACTAATTTGCAAGATCAAGCTCTTTGTCTGTAGACTAAATACTGATATATCGGTAATTCTTCTTAATATGTATATCAGAAGAACTACTTACATAAATATAGAACTAAAATTAACGTATGGGTAACATCTCAAACTTCAGGTGTGTTTTTATGTGACTGATTATTTAAGGAGTTAATAAAATACTGTAAAAGCAGGAAAAAATCTAACATTGTATACTTGAAGAACTATAATGAAATATATTTATAAATGGATACATATCAATAAGGAGTTAGAAAAGCTTGGATAAATGGCTATAAGTTAATTATAGCATCTTCTCCAGATATTTCTTTTGACAGAGAGTAATGATTATGGGAAAGGTTTTATGAGTAGTTAGATTTAAGATAAGCAAAAAAGACCTCAAGAATTGGGTTTTAGTCTAAAATTAATGTTTTGTGCTTAAATTCTGATGAGAAACAAAACATTACTTAAACATAAGACTTAAGCGGGCTATGCTTTTGTGCTAGAAGGATTTCAAAATAAACTAGGTATATTGAGAAAAGGTGTTGATGTCATGACTTAGTCTCTAAGGAAAACACTGGCAAAAATCAAGCCTGACCTTGCTAAGTATTTTTGGCAATGCGGCTATAAAAAGGAATCTTTTTTTAAGAGGCACCGCAGGAAGAAATTGCAGTATAGTGGAGCAGTATATCTTTAATTTAAAATTACTGTGGGAGGTCTGAGAGTGATGCATGTTGGTTTTAAATACTAAAACTGGGATGCCAACCATGTAACTTAACTACTTTGCTTTTTCAAAACTGTTAGAAGTTACTGGCTGACAAGAGTTCTGCTCTAAAAATTAGTTACCTAATGATGGATAAAAAATAGTTTTAGTTTTAAAAGCAAAATAGTCTGCAACTATATATGGATTTTAGTAACTTTCTACATGGTAGGCTTAGGCAAATATTAAATATTCACTGTAAATGTGAGCTTGTGTGCATATGCATATTCATAAATTGCCAGGTACTTAACAGATAAGTACTTAACTACGTGTTTGGAATGGAAACATTGACTGCGAATGGCCGTTGGTTTTGTTAACAATGGTGTGAACTCTGACATGGAAACACTGTAAAGATACCTTGATGGATGCTTTAGAAATCCTTTAGACAGTGGGGAGGAGGGAAAAGGGGGGAGAAAATCATAGTGTACATTTGCAAGTTGGGATAGTTGGTGGCATTAGGTAAAATAGCCATCACTGATGATTGAGTCACACTCCTAAGGTTACTAATGTTGCATCACAACTTATCATTTTTTATCTTCTGATGCCCATACTAACTCTCTTTGTTGCACTATTTTCCTGAAAGAACCAACTTCTTCTTAAAACAGGCAAGAAGACATGAATCCAAAGAGAAGTCCTCCAAGAAGCACAAATCTGAAGACCACAATGACAAAGAACATTCTTCTGACAAGGGAAGAGATAGCCTAAATTCATCTGAAAATGGTGAGGATAGACATAAACGCAAAGAGAGAAAATCATCAAGAGGGAGGAGTCATTCAAGATCCAGGTCTCGTGAAAGGTAAGTTGTTTTACGTGATTATTCTTTAATTGTATTTGCAAAAGCAGCCTTTGGAATTTGTGTAGACTTCTCAAGTGCAGCTAAACTATGTTACTGACCTACTTTAAAGTGTCAGTTCATGTTGTATGTTTCAGTTTTCATTGGGTAGGGCATTTGCTGCTACTTGGGGTTGGGGGGTCAGGTTGGTTCTGAGTAAAAGTACAAAATATCTAAGACTTTTGACTTTTTATAGGTGATTTGACTCGTGTTTATAATTAGCATACAGAGTATAGAAAATGTATAAACAGTGTGTATTAAATGTTCCGTGTTGTCAGTGACAGGAAAGAATGAGGTATGAATGAGGTTCAACAAGGCCAAGTGCTGAGTCCTGCACTCTGGTCACAACAACCCCCTGCAGTGGTACAGGCTTGGGGACAAGTGGCTGGAAAGCTGCCTGTCAGAAAAGGACCTGGGGGTGTTGGGCGACAGACAGCTGAATATGAGCCGGCAGCGTGCCCAGGTGGCCAAGAAGGCCAGTGGTATCCTGGCCTGCATCAGGAACAGTGTGGTCAGCAGGACCAGGGCAGGGATTGTCCCTCTGTAGTTGCACCAGAGGAGGTTTAGATTGGAGATTGGGAAAAATTTATTCACCGAAAAGGTTGTTGATCGTTGGAATGGGCAGCTCAGGGAGGTGAGGGAGTCACCATCCCTGGAGGTATTTAAAATAGGTGTAGATGTGGTGCTTAGGGACATGGTTTAGTGGTGGACTTGGCAGTGCTGGGTTAATGGTTGGACTTGATCATCCTAAAGCTCTGCGGTTCTATTATTCTGTGCTAAATCAAGAGCTTACCCAGAGACAATGCTGTCCAAGCCTCCTTGCACAATAGACCACCTAGGGTGCTCTGGTGTTAGGAGACTTGCTTGGGACAAACAGCCTGCTGCCAGTGGAACTCTTTGGCTGGCTCTGCTGAGGGATCTGTAGCAAGCATGATAGCAAGGAAAAAGCTTCAGGTAATAATATGTTGAGGGACTACGTGTGACTCAAACTGAAATTTGTGCATCTTCCCCTAAGTTACTGGAATATCATGGGGAGAGTTTTGTTGCCTTGAACTTAAGACTCCTGGATCAGATTAGTTTGGCTGTGTATTTGTTTTGAGGTGTACACTTTAAATGAACAACTGAAAATAGCTATGGTGATGAGTATGTTTGTTTATGTAAACTGTCTTGTGGCTGGTGGTAGTGGTTCCTTTTCCATTTCATCTCCTAGTCTTACAACTTAAACTGCTCCAGCCATGAATTCTTCCATGTGTAGTTTGCAGTCTGCCCACCCCGCCCAGTGCATTTTGCCCTGTGGTGACAATCTGTATGTAAGTCCTTAAGCTGAAGCTGAATTTAAACATGAGAATATATGTAAGAATTTGGGACGTGTGTTTCAGACGCCATCGTAGTAGAAGTCGTGATAGGAAAAAATCCCGATCTCGCAGCAGAGAGAGAAAACGACGTTTAAGATCTCGTTCTAGATCAAGATCTAGACACAGGCATAGAAGTAGAAGTAAAAGCAGAACTAGGAGTAGAAGCAGGTAAGTGTTGACTTCCTCGTACACTTCGTGGTGGTGGTTGGGTGAATGTTCTGTGGCATGCTGATGTGTAGAAGAATGTTGGGTTTGCCAATTAATGTCAGTTCAGTGAAACTAAGTATGCTTTGCTTTTTCTCAGCTGTGTTGATACAGTGGGTTAAGGACTGGGTAGTGTGCACACACTTACAGAAACATTTGTCCTAGACAGCTTAAGTGTCTCATTCTCAGCTTTTCGTAGCATGACTTCTTAGCAATTAGAAATGCTTAGCTAGTTATTTTGTGGGTATCATATATACCATCATTTTGGAACTTCTGACTGATAAAGTAGAAGGAAAGTGAATAATATTGTGAGTAGTGATGATTACTGCAGTTCAAGCTCTTTTTGGTTTCCTATACTACAACTGAATTTACTATTTTAAATGGAATATTTAAATTATTTTTAAGTAGGAAAAAATGAAGAATAAGATACAACTAACCCTTTCCTGTGTTGATACAAGAGTAGTGTGCTGGCAAAGCACAGCACTACTGTTGTATTTACCTCTCTTTGTTTGTGTATGTATCATAGAAGGGAAGTTTAACAGGAAATCAGTCTGTCACGCTGATCAGAAGCTAATCCTGATCAGCTCCACAAAGGCTATTTTCAAAATTTCCCTGTGTGTGAGGTAGCACCGTTAGTGTAGCATCGAGGTGAATTTTGAGTCATATGGACTATTTCTGATCTGAATTTATTATTCTGTTAGTCAATTCACAACTCCCTTTTTGTGAAGTTCAACATGAGAAAGTTTATCATGTTAATTTTTCTTCCTGTATGGAGTGCTTTCGTTTCTTCCTTAAATTCTAGAAGCACAGATGAAACACTGTAGCTACACACGTGCTGGCTTATTCTGGGTCTGTTTGACAGAACTGAGATCTGTACCTCACCTGGAACATGTTAGAGCTGAGGTTTTCATCACTGTACAGGAGTGAATGTTTTCCAGTACTGTTGAATCATTTGGTATTTTGGTGTAGAGTTCTATTTGTATGTGTCACTTTTGCATTCTTAATGCTGTGCAGGATTTTCTGAACGAGCAAGCAGAAATACAACTTAACAACTAGTACAACTCTGATTTTTTTCCCCGCATACCTGTTTAAAGTAAAACAAGTAGTTTGAATGCAAATCGGTGTCCCTTCAGAGCTCCAAAGAAAGTGTTGCCAGTGTTCCAGTTAATTTAGTAATATTTTCATTAGATTATTTTAAATTGCATATTTAAAGGGTGTAGAAGTTGGTTATGACTACTCACCATTATGGTGGATCATTGGAGACTTAAGAATCTAGCTCATTCATGTAATACTACGACGACAGTTGTGAAACTTAAGAAGACTTATCTTTCTGAAGAACTAGTTGAAGTACGTGGTTTGTGTCATATTTTATTTTGGTATGCACTTTCTACCGAACTTTCAGCTGGGGTGAGTAGAGCTGGGTCTTCAGCTGGTATCTGTTACTTACCTGTAATGGTGTTTAAGCCGTCTTCAGCATGACGTATGTGTAAGCCTTCAGTTACCCCTTATTTCCAGTTATAGATGATGTGCACTTACTGTTTCTAAAAGTCACTTTGAACATTTTGTGTTTAATGGCTCTATGGAAACTTCACATCCCAGAATAATTTTTTTGCTTCTGCAGTGGAGTTCAAATTACCTGAACAGCAGATGTGGAAGACAAAGTAAGGGATAGTCATAGCTTAGGAATGTCTTCAACTGGAAACATGCCTTCTTGGATAGTGGTAGCAAGAATCCATTTCTTTTGAGTACTGTTTTTGTCTCACAAATCCTAGAGGAGGAAAGCAACTGGGGCTTTGTCTTTTTTTAAACAGTAGCTAGTAAACTTCATCAAGTTACAGGCTCAGGTGAAGCCTTTGGAAAGAGAATTTATGGGGCAAGACTCAAGGAAACCTCTTCACAAGCCAGATAAACATGGATGTGGAAACCTGTTAAAACTCAACTGTGAAATTAATTCCTTCCTTCATGAAATACAATATTTGTGTTAAAGTTAACAGGCTATGACAGAAGCATCTGTAAATAGTGGAGCTTGACCTTCTCTTGATGGTTCTTTACATAATCTCAAACTCATGTTTTCAAGTGATCTGTCCTCACTAGCATTTAAACTAATCCTTTTGTCCTGTGAGTGTGTAGACCCTCCCGGCAGTTCTTATGTGGCGTTGCTCTGATTAAATGCTAGGTGACACCATCTGCTTGTTTCAAATGGAAATACTTCCGTACAAAAGCTCAAATATTTATTTCCTTGATGTTTACCAGTGCAATAAGGCATCAGACCAAAGACAAGACCAAACTACAATAGTCAGCCCGGGAAAAATGAAGGTATCTTTGAAACATGCATTACATCTTATCTAAGGAATGCAGATTTGTCACTTCCCAGTGCCTGAATCTGCATCTTGTCATCTGCTATGAAAAGATAAGTCTCACCTCCTTTGTATTCTACCAGATTTGTCATGTAAACAAGGATCACTTTTTGTAACCTCAGCCTCCATTTCATGATGTTTGTGGATGCTGCCCAAGTTACAAACAGAAGAAACAGACTGTCAGAGTGCCATTTAAAGTGGCTGTTGTCAAGTTAGCTGTTATGTCTAATGGTTGATGATAACATTTAAGTATAAAATTGAGGCATCTTAGTGTATCTCAACTTACCGTTTATGGCAAATCTGGGAAAAAATGTGAGTGGTATCCCCTGTAATTTAAACTTGGTTGGATGCTTCCAGTATCTGTGACTACTTTGATTAACACATTAGTGTCAGAGGCTTAAACAGGGATAAACCCTTATCTCTTGTAACATAGATATTAATGATCCTGCTGAGAAATACTGCTAATTGTACTTCATTCGTGTGTTTTGAGGGTCTGTTGCTTATGGGACTAGGTGTATATGTCATAACAGCAGCTTATATTTGGGAGGAGGTGGGGAGAACTGAACTGAATATTTTGGTATTTTGCTTAAAAATGTATTTTATCTGGGTTCTTCTCAGGTTGTCAGGCTCCAGATAATGCATGCTTCCTACTTCTCTGCACAGCACCGTCCGCTCAAGAGCAAAGCCGAGACAAATCACGTTTGTTTAGACCAAGCCCCCCACTTAGCTTGATAGCCTCCCTCTAGCAGTTGTCCAAAGCACATTTAGTGGAGGGTATGCAGAGGGGAGAGAAATAGTAATTTCCCCAAGTACTGTTCCAGTTTTTAAATTGGCCTTCTTCTAAATGCTCGCTTTTACAGAATTTTAGTGCTGTGAGGTCTTTCAAGGTTTTAAAGCATTCTTGTAACACGGTCCGTTTTACAGTTCTCTTGCAATTGACTTTACCCAACGTTCTGCGAGCGTGTTTTTCTTGTCAGGTTTTAGAATGAATCTCTAGAGCAGAGCTATTTGTTCCAACCACTAAGTATAAGAGGGTAAATGAATACCCAGAATTACACATTGTTACATCTTGTAGTTGGAAATCTTCAGTTTTAGCTCTTTGCTGTTACAAGGCAAGTGTGAGTGTTGCACTGTTGTAGTATAATCTCTGTGAAAGCTGTTCTTGAGACCCCTCACAGAGTGGCTTTTCAGTTGTGATCAAATACTTTATGAAATGTCAAGGTATATATGTAGCTTTATTGTTTTAGCAACTCTGTTGAATTTGGTTACAGGGAGAGAAAGAAAAGAATTGAGAAGCCCCGAAGGTTCAGAAAAAAACGGAGTCCAAGTCCTCCACCTTTTCGGGGACGAAATACAGCTATGGATGCACAGGAAGCATTAGCCAGAAGGTCAGAAATTGTTATTTTAATGATACGTGACATAAATAAGCTGCTGCTGTTGGTTTTGCATGTCTAAATAGTTATTCTTATGTACTTTCTTCTAGACTGGAAAGAGCAAAGAAACTGCAAGAACAGAGAGAGAAAGAAATGGTTGAAAAACAGAAGCAACAGGAAATGGCTGCAGGTAATCCACCTATATTGCATTAATTCCTAAACAATAGTGTGAGTAGAAGCTATTGTGGACTTGCGTGATGCCTGTTACAGTCCCGTCCAACAGATGTGCAGGTTGTCTTTGTAAGTGAAATTGTTAACTTGGTCCATATATAAGAACCATAACCAGAACACATTTCAAAAAGACCCAGCAAACACAAAACCCCAACAATACCTTGGCAGGATTTCTTATCGCTTACTGAGTTAACGCCTTGGTAACAAAAATGTTGTATGGTCGGCTGGTAAATGATTTTGTGGTGGTTATTGGACCCTTCCTTTATGGATCATTAAGCAAGAGTTTGAACGCTGTTGCCAGCTCGGGTATTGTGAAGCAGAGGTACATTAGTTTCACGTTTAGTTCTGGTTTGTGGAAAGGACTGAAGACTACTCTCTTAATTTACAAATGACATGTATGTTATCGTGCATTTGTTACTAGACATTTTCAGCTTATTTCTGATGAAGGGAAGTGTTTGGGGTTTTGATACTGGGGTTTTTTTCCTCAGAAAGTCTAAACTCATTGTCTAATAGCAAGTTATCTATCTTCATCAGCGGCTGCAGCCACCGGAGGTTCCGTTATTAATGTTGCTGCTCTTCTGGCATCGGGAACACAAGTAACTCCTCAAATAGCGATGGCAGCTCAGATGGCAGCACTACAAGCAAAAGCACTGGCAGAGACTGGAATAGCTGTACCTAGCTATTACAACCCAGCAGCAGTGAATCCAATGAAATTTGCTGAGCAAGAGAAAAAGCGGAAGATGCTTTGGCAAGGCAAAAAGGAAGGGGTAACGTTGTCCTTTCTTACTTTCATAAAACTGGTTTGGAAACATCTTGCACTCAGACAGGTTAAGGATGTGTATTGTTATTAGCAGCAAAGTTACTTTCATACATGTTACAAAATTTCCCTGTTAGCAGCTAAAACTTTGAGAGAGGGGACTAAGGTAACTTCAGTGACAAGTGTTTGTGACACAAGCCTTAGGAAAATCCCTAATGTCATAAAACTGAAGAGGTATAATTGGATCTAAGTGTTATTTTTGTCAGTTTGCCTACGACTTGAAACTAAATGTCAAATATAGATGGTCTGTTTTTACTGAAAAGAATGGCTGAGCTATAGAAACAATAACTGACCACTCCTTTCTGTGACCCTAGACATTTTTCATTTCATATCCTGTCTAATTCCAGACTTCAAAAACAAGTCTGCCAACCTTGCGGGTAGCTTTTCAGGAGTGGAGTAATGCATTACTAACACTAAGAAAAGATAGAAATACAAATAAGCCTTCAAACCTTTATCCTCTGTCAAATAAATGCTCTTGCAGTTAACGCAGTGTAGGCCACCAATCATAGAATCATAGAA
>NW_010265786.1:0-7127 GCF_000690775.1 Eurypyga helias
GGTGGGGGGTGGGGGGTGAGGGGGGAACCTTGAATTTTCCAACTAGAGCTACAGAAACTGAACACAGGTAGATGACTCCTACTATTTCTTCTCCACTAGTCTTCCTACGTGTACCGTAGGCTTAACGTGGTTGTTGCTGCTATTTAAAATGACAGGCACAAGATGCGATACGCCGCTATCTACACAAACAGGAGGAAAACACTAGGACATGAGAGACCTCCCCCTTTAAGACAATGAGCCTCAGGAGCAATAGAAAACACCAGATCCATCAGTCATGCTGGTGTCCCCACCCATCCAGGCACCATGAGGATTTTAGTGACTGAGAAATTGTCAGTGTCACATACTTAAATTACTGTGTCATGGTGGCCTGCAATAACACCTCGTAAAAAAATCTTTCCCCAAACTCTCAGGAATGTGACAGAAAAGTCTTGTCCTCAGCCAGGCTCCAAGTAAGCCCAGCACATCATAAAATTCCACAGTTCATAAATTGCTGCATCCCATTCTGTTACAGAGGCAGCCATGGACACACATCTTGCCATGAGTGCATGACAGCTGTTGCCTCTCCAGATATTGCCCTGGGACAGAAAGCTCTGCACCGCAGCGCGCAGGAGTCGGTGTCTTCATGGGAAAGGAAAGTAGCTGGAGCTGCAACGTGGTGGGATCCAGCAAAAGCAACCGGGTTTTGCAATGCTCATCACCACTTCCATTGTCTCACCACAAGCACAGTAAGTCGATGAAATGAAAGCAAGGGAACAGCCCGAGGTTCCCACGTACTCTTAAAATTGCTGGCCACCAAATTCACAGAAGCAGTGACACAAGTGGCGTGAATTAAGCTCACAAGCGTTACTCATTCTCCTGGGTGTAAAAAGCCCTATTTTTAAATTCAAATATGGAGGGAATAAGCAATACAGTACATGCAAAACAAATTAGTGGTTCATCCCCAGAGCCAGCAGGCCATAACTGTGACTGTCTAGTTCTTGTTCCTATCTGGTTTTGGTCTCCGTGACTCATAAACCCAGCAGATGACTTCTCCAAAACCGCAGCCGTTGGCTCTTTCATCTACTTCTTCCCAGCTGATCTTCAGCTCATTTAGGTCTTTGTTGATGTTTTGTTGACACAATGCTCTTGGTCATCCGTGGCCTCTCTTCCCAAACATTTTCTGGACCTGTGTTGGCTGCAGGACCCTGCCAGCTTTCCACTTCCCTAAGTGCCTGACCTAACCAGCCTTCCTACCATAGCTCACTGGCTGTGGCTCAGCTCCCAGACATTTCCAGACCCGTAACCCAGCGTGTTCTCTCAGTTCTTATCCTCTGTCAACAGGATGAGACAAAGCAAATGGTTTTAACTCTTACCATCCATATTTACTTCCACCAGAAAGCAGAGTGTTGGTACTTGCCTGCTTTGATGTTTTACCTGTTGAAGGGTTTTCACCAGCTCCTCTCCTTGACCTCTCCTCTGGCCTTTCTGTTGTTGCTGTAGCAGTACAGGCTCACCAAGGAAATGAAATTCCTCAGCACTACTGATCCTTACTGCCTCTTGTTGAGCTGCATCTGCTATTCTCTAACAAAAGGCAAACAGGACTGACTCAGGCCTCTTTTCAGTGTTGGACGCTGCTTGGCACCTTCACCTGCACACCAAGAGTAGGTGCTGCAAGGCGTCCGCTCACCTGTACATCCAGGGCTCCTGCCATCAGCCGACACCACCCCAGCGCTGCTGCCTGAGGCATCCCTTAGCCCACCCCAAAAAGAAGAGGTAATTGCCATCGTCTTTGCCTAACTTCTGTCATTACCTTCAATCAACCTGCTGGTTTGGGGATGGGGTTTTGCACCACCTTCACCGTCGGCGCAGAGTTGCAGTTTTGTTTTCCTATTCCTTCTGACGTCTCCCAGGTGCTATAAACTCCCCTGGGCTCTCTCCAAACCACCACAACTATGAGGAGGCCATTGCTGGGGCATCCAGGATCATGGTTAACCCTGGCTCTACAGTGCATTTTCTGGAGTCTCTGCCAGCATCCGTGTTTGCTCCATGCACGACCTGCCATCTCTGCGGCCTTCTCATCTACCCCCATCGGCAGCCACTGTCCTTTCCTACAGAGCCAAGCTTGTCTTGCTGGTTGGAGTTCTCACCGGAATCAAGCACGTAACCAAGCCATTCCCAGCTATTGCTATTGCAGTGAGTGTACGTGCCCTGGGTCTGGCCAAGCCACAGCGCTCCCCCCTGCAGAAGACGCCCCTCTGGGACTGACTGCTGTTTTCTTGTTAACTCCCACCACGTTTCCATGAGCACGATTTTGCCTAAAGGAAGTCTCTGGAGCAAAAGACAGTATGTTTTGTACGGGACAGCTCACCTCAGCAAACATTTGTGGTGAGGATCACGCCTGAGGCACCAGTTTTACCTTCCATTTATTGCCTTTCTTGGTTTCTATCAAAACGCAAAGTGGGGTTGTGGGAGAACACAGTGAAAAATAATACTTCAAAAAAAATTTCAGCGTGAAAAGGTTGCTACATGTTTCTGGCACAGGGATCTGAATTAGAAAACTTCAAATATGTAAACAACCCCAAAGTGCTACAGAAGATCAGTCCAATCATATCTGCCATGTGACTGATTTTATTATAACTGGAAGCCATACAGGTACTGAACTTGGATTTTTTTTTTTTTTTTTAATACTCTCAGATATTTTGTGAGCTTCAGAAGGGAATGCTTGGCATAGATACTGCTTGCAAAAGGGCTTTTCAGCAAATGTATTAATCTTACGGGATCTGCCAAAATGAAAAAATCCATCTATCTTTCCATGGATTTCCTGTATCTTTTGGCACACTCATGCAATAGGAAAAATTTGAGGGTTTTTAATTATGATTATTAGTTTGGAAGCTCAGTAGCACACTCAAGACGTTAATCTTGGTAGATGAATTGTGCAGTGAAACCACTGTCCTGTGTACTAGTTGCAAACTAGAAAGTTTACGAAGGACTTGATAAAAGTTATTCCTCTCTGCAAACCCCTGAGGGTGCCAGGAGGTTTAGGTCCAGGTGCTGGCCCACAGCTTCCCCTTGAGGACATGAAAAAGAAGGAACCGGCTCTGATTTTCACACTCCTGTGCCAGGAGCCACTGCTGTGGCAGGGGCAGGCTGAGGCTCCATCGGGGCCAGGCAAGGAGCAAGCTCCCCTGCGTCAAGCATCCCTGTCAGATCCCGTCCCCACAGCTGCTCCCAGAGCTGACACGCTGCAATCCCCTCGGCTGGGCTGGTGGCACTGGTTTCCTCTGGTGTGCGAGAGAGGATGCCTGAAGTTTCATTTCTCAGCAGGCCCCGCTTAGTTCAGCGGTAATAACATGTTTGCTGGAGGATGTAAAAATAGAAGTGTATGGATATGGTAATCCCTCCCTGAAAGCCTGGACAGTGTTTCTTAGGGAATGGCTAAACATGTAAGCTAACCCTCATCACGCTTTCTTGCATGTTTTTCACAGTCTGTAGCTGTACCTATGCTGGAAGCTGAGGGCGGCCAAGTCTGAGAGGCAGTGGTGAGAGAAAAATAAATCAAGGGCTTTCTTTGAACAGGTTTTTGTTAAAGAAATTGTGTCAATTTGGAAATCATACATCTGCATGGAAGTATTTTTAGCTACCATTGCTACAAACCATGCCTTAAGACTCTGGAGCTAAAACCAGATCCCAGCAAACAAAACAAAGCTTAATCCATCTGTTCCAATGCATTTACCTGGGTGAATCTCTGGCATTTGCCACACTGGCAGGAACTTGGCACTTTTGTCTCAGGTGTATTTTTTCCCAGAAGTAAAGGGAAGAGAACAAAAAACCTTTAAAAAAAGAAAAAAAACCCCACAACGGTGAAAAAAAATGGGGGTTGAGGCTGATATAGCAGAATGTAAACAAACTTCATTCTTTTAAACACAGATCTGGGTGTCAGGTCCACATCAAAGAATTAATTTAGTTCATTGCTGGCCAGATTTTTAGATGTTCTCCACATAAATCACTGGCGAAGCCCCATGGTCATTTTTTCCCTTCCAACAATGATGTAATAACCAAGGAAAGGGGAAGCAAAGGAACTAAGCTGAACCTTGGTAATAAGTGCAAACTCCATCCCAGCAAAAAATATAGTCAGTCTCATAGTAAATACCAGGCTGAGTGTATAGAATACAGACATACATCAGTATACAATGTTTACTGGCAGTACCAGGGTAAGCTTGAACTGGAAATGCAAGTGATGGGGTAGTTTTTAAGGTGATCATGCTAACAGCGCTGCAGGAAGAGATCCTCAGCTCTCCCCTGGTGTACCTGTGCCTCTCCCCGCAATGGACCACTGGCAGTGGGGGTAGGTGAGGATCTCATCCTGCTCACTGCCAGTCCCACAACATTTGCAGTGGCATTGCACCGCTAACAGCCAGTAACCTGGGGGACTGCGGTTTGGGCTGGGTAATGGCCTTTTGTGCCCAGCTCCATGGCAGAGCAGTGCTGCTGCCTGCTCTTGGCATCGCAGCACGGCGTTGCCTGCCCACTCAGTGCCAGCCCCTGCCTATCCGCCACAGAAACAAGAGCAGCTGCAGGCACCGGCATGTCTGTGTCACCCTTCCCGAAACACACTCCCTGCGTGCCAGCAACGCTCTGGGCAAGCTGCTGGTGCCCCAATCACAGCCCTCCGTACTCCTGAGCACCCCACAACCGCCTCTGGGTAGGTTTGCACTCTTATGTGGGCTGGAAGCTGCTCCCAGGACTGTGCCAGAATGGGGAGCCCTGTGCCTCTGTGGAATGCCCATGGCCAGTTTATTTCCGTGTTTAATATCACAGCCCTGTGAAGTCCTGCACCAAACTCTGACAGTTGTCCAGTCCAGCAGAAGCCAGACACATGGCTGCATGGTCATAGAATCATAGAATCATTTAGTTTGGAAGAGACCTTTAAGATGATCAAGTCCAACCATTAATCTCACACTGCCAATACCACCACTAAACCATGTCCTTCAGCACCTTGCCCATACATCCCTTAAATACCTCCAGGGATATGCCTCAACCGCTTCCCTGGGCAGCCCGTTCCAATGCCTGGTCCACCTGTCCATCTCACAGCTGCCGTCTCTGGGCTCTTCCTGGTTTGAAAGCAACAGCCAGGACATCAAAAGGTTTCCAGGACTTGCTACTCCTTCCTGAAACAGTGCTTTTCTCCTAGAAACGTGACATCCCAGAGCTGCGGTTATGCTGGGGACAAGCAAAACAAGGAGGAAAACAGAGCAGTCTTGAAAAGAGGAGTCGAGAAGGAAGACAAGGGCATCGGGCAGGCAGCAGGTTGCTCAGGGATCTGCCCTTGCGTGCCGGCATCCCCTGTGCTGCCAATGCCTCCCTGCCTGGGGCCGGCTCTGACGGCACTTTGGAGAAGGATAATTACCATCTGGGCTCTGCAAGTGTGGGTTAGCTTTCACTGAAATAAACTGCTCGAATCTATGATGAATATCAACATTGTAGGCACAAGGGGCAAGGCAGTAAATTGCAGTAGGATGAAATACCTACACTTAATTATGTCAAATTATATAGAATTTGAGAGAGTTTTTCTGATGCATGCTATTTAAAGTTACGCCTAAGTGCACTTCCTTGCCTGAATAAAGCAGCTTTTGTTGCAAGATGTGGGCTTGCTTTGTAGTTTATGATTTATAGCCTGCACCACATTTTGTCACTTTCTTGACTGAGATGTTTCTGAACATCTCATTTCAGATAATGGGACGCAGCTAGAGCGCCGTACTATATACAGCCTCTTAAAAATGTATGAGCAGTGTTTTGTTGGGCTTTTTTCTCCATGGCACTCGAGTATGCTCTTCACCAGAGTGTATATATAACACACACAGGCAGCCAGTAGTCGTTGCTCCATCAGCCAAATATTCACACACTTCTGCACCAGCTGGATGGGGCCAACCTCACTGATCTCCGTTGCCAACAATTTTTGGTCAGACCAAACAGGAGTGTGTAAATAGCCCCAGAGCAGCCCAGATGAGCTTATCGTTCAGCTCTGCATCGATAGCAGCCTCCGCGATGGAGCATCGGTTTGGGATGCTGCCTCAGGAGCCGTGTGCTGCACAGCCGGGCTTGCCCTGTTCCCGTCATGGTGGGGCTGGCAAATTACAAAGTGAGGAGCCTCCGTCGCAGGGCAGAGGGACACCTAATCGTTTCCACTGTGGGCAGAGGAAACAACCGGCTGGTGAAGCCGAAAGAGTTGCCACCCACGCAGTTCAACGGCCCTGGAAAGAAAAGAGGGTTTATGTGCAAATGAGAGCCTGAAACTTTCCTGCCCCCCTACGCGGGGACCGTGCAGGGAGTGAGCCCACAGCCGCGTCCCGGTAAGGACATGCTCTGCATGACAGCAGAGCAGCAGTCCTGTTCAGACTCCATAAGCACAACATTTAGGTGGTGGTGGTAGAGATCTGGACCAATTATTTGCATGCAAACGCACATGGAAACATTTCTGATCCGGTGCTCCTGCCAGCACGCAGCCGTCGGCACCCTCCCCGAGCTAGAGGGATGAGCTGAGGGGTGGCTGCTCCCGCACAAACCCCATCGTGGTCTCAGCTGGGACAGCAAGCGCTGGTGGTTTCCAGGTGTACAGGACACAGAACAGTACAGTTGTGGCTTTATTTCTCAGATAAAGCACCTGAGTCCCCTGGCAGAGAATGGGGAATGTTCACAGCCATAACTCACCTCATTGCAAGAGACTGCGATGAGGCTTGCCTAGCAGATTTCTCAGCATAGCATCAGGCTTAATAAAAGGATTAAGGAGCTTCATAAATAAGTAATTAAAAAAACCAAAGCCCACTTGAATTTAACTGTTCCCCCTGGTTGAAAAATAAGCAAATAAATCCAAAGAACCCACTTAGAAAGTTTCATACCTAGATGAGCCTAGTCCTTGGTGGATAGAGAACGAGCAACCGATGTCATCTACCTGGACTTGTGCAAAGCCTTCGATACTGTCCCACACGACATCCTTGTCTCGAAACTGGAGAGACATGGATTTTATGGATGGACCGCTCGGTGGATAAAGAACCGGCTGGATGGTTCACTCAGAGCGTGCTGGTCAATGGATCAATGTCCGAGTGGAAACTGGTGACAAGCAGCGTTCTCAGGGGTTGGTGTTGGGACCT
>NW_010265787.1:0-7597 GCF_000690775.1 Eurypyga helias
CACCCAAACTGTTCTGTGATTCTCTTGGGTCTAACAAAGTTTACTTTAGGTTTCTGAGTTCTAAGCTGGACACACCTAGAACGATGCTTTCTTTACTTTGAGCCTGAACAGGACAAAGTCATCTGCTGCAAATACTGTAAGGGTATGAACAAAACTTGCTGGTGTGGTACAGGTGGTTGGTGTTGGCTGATCCGGTGGGAACAAGCTGAAGAGATGAAGGGAAAAAAACCCCGGTTTAAAACCAAGTAGTTTGTTGCTGGTGGTGGAATTGTTAAGAGTAGTGAAGTTGCTTTGAACAAGTCCAGTTTTCTTTGAAGCAGAGTAAACATCTGGATAACACAGGGGAAGTTCCTAATAGTCGCTTTGCTTTTTTGGCCTGTGCAGTCTGTTGGGTTTGGAGTCGCTTGTGCTCCGAGCGCCTGAATGCTGCGTGCTGCCTTTGTGTTTCCAGTCTCGTGAAAGCGCGACTGAGCTCGGGGTGGCTGACTGATACGCATTCTTGGCAGAAAGTGAAAAGTTTTGGTTTGGTCAGCAGGGAGTGGGTTTGCAAGTTGGGTTTCAGGGGAATTACCGGTTTCTGAAAGTAACAAACTGGGTTGTGTTCGCTTGCTCCCTCTGTGGAGCTATTTTTAGTTGTTTGTTACAGCCATATATCAGAAAAAGCAATTGCTGGGAAGCAGATTAAACTTTTTTCTGAAGTAAACTGCATCAGATTTAATCTTTTTTTTTCTCTCAATCTTTTTTTTTTGATTGCACTTGTTTCAGAAACTAATGACATTAACAGTTTTGCTGAACCTAATCTGAAAATGGGCAGCCCTGTCTCACTCCATTCGTCCTTGCCAGATACTGGAATAAATGGCCATTCAAAAAAGTAGATTTCAGTGTAATTCAACAATTTGCTTCATCTAAACCTTAGTTAAAAGCATATGCTGTGTTCGTTTGTGTGATTGTACTGATACTCTGAAAAGTCAGATCCAGAAAGGTAGAGAATATCCACAAGTTGCTTTTGACTCTTCTGAAGCTTGTGGGCATGTCACCTACACATAAAGCCTAAATTTTCCTGCTCGAGCATTGCTTCTGTCCTGAAAATTAACTGACTGCTTTTATGGATAGCTATGTAACCCATCCCTGACCTCCACAGTGACAAACCCAGTCCCCTTTGCATCGTTGCTATGGGTTTCCTGTTTCTATATAAGCAAAGCTAATAGTTAAAAGATTTAAATACTGGACTTCACAAAACTGTTAACTGGCTCTCTTGATTCATCGAGTGATTCATCAAGAGGTTGGTGTTGGGACCTGTACTGTTTAACATCTTCGTTAGTGACATGGATGACGGCATTGAGTGCACCCTCAGCAAGTTTGCTGATGACACCGAGCTGTGTGGTGCGGTGACACGCTGGAGGGAAGGGATGGCATCCAGAGGGATCTGGACAGGCTGGAGAGGTGGGACCGTGCCAACCGCATGGAGTTCAACAAGGCCAAGTGCAAGGTCCTGCTCCTGGGTTGGGGCAATCCCAGCACAAGAACAGTCTGGGTGGAGAGTGGATTGGGAACAGCCCTGAGGAGAAGGACTTGGGGGGCTGGGGACAAGGAGCTGGCCATGAGCCGGCTGTGTGCGCTGGCAGCCCAGAAAGCCAATTGTATCCTGGGCTGGATCAGGAGAATTGTGGCCAGCAAGTTGAGGGACCGGATTCTCCCCCTCTGCTCTGCTCTGGTGAGACCCCCCCTGGAGTGCTGCGTCCAGCTGTGGAGCCCTCAACATCAGAAGGATATAGACTGGTTGGAGCGAAGCGAATCCAGGCCATCAAGATGCTCCGAGGGCTGGTGCCCCTCTGCTATGATGAAAGGCTGAGAGATTTGGGGGGTTCAGCATGGAGAAGAGAAGGCGCCAGGGAGATCTTAGAGCACCTTCCAGTACCTGAAGGGGCTACAAGGAAGCTGGGGGGGACTTTTTACAAGGGCAGGGAGTGACAGGACAAGGGGTAATGGGTTTAAATTGAAAGTGGGGAGGCTTAGATTAAGTATCAGGAATTCTTCCCGGAGAGGGTGGGGAGACACTGGGACAGGTTGCCCAGAGAAGCTGTGTGTGACCTATCCCTGGAAGTGTTTAAGGCCAGGCTGGATGAGGCTTGGAGCAACCTGGTCTAGTGGAAGGTGTCCCTGCCCATGGCAGGGGGATTGGAACTAGGTGATCTTTAAGGTCCCTTCCCACCCAAACCATTCTGTGATTCTTTGATCAACCAAAAATCTTTCCATCCCATTCTTGATACCATCACTTTCCCCTCACTTCCCTATTGAAATTAATTATAAAGGACTGGATGTGCAAGGGGATTATTTAAAACATGGGTGTAGGAGCAGGTTATGTCTTTCCATGGATTTTACATAAGGAAAACACCTGAAGTATGCAGTGGTATAAATATGTGTAATTCTTCAGTGCATCTATAGAGAATTTTGGTTTAGATCCATGTGGCAGTTACACATTTCCTTGCTGACACTTGCTAAAAAGTTGTTAATTATCACCAAGTACGTAATGGCAGGATATCTTTAATTTAGAAGTAGTAGCTATGCCAGAAGAAGTTAGATGGGGACACTATCAAAATCTGAGTCTTGTAAAAAAGAAATAGAAGTTATTCAAATTGAGAAACTTATTAAAGAAAGGACTTATCCCAAGAGGTGATGGAATTGATCAGTGCTCTCTGAGATGGGGAGAATAACACCTGGAAAAAGTAGGTGTGACCTTGAGTAGACGGTCCAGATGGCAGAGAGACTGCATTCCCTTCCTCTCACTGTATTTTTTTTATTTCTCTTTATTTCCTGCAGCTTGAATAAAGATATTTGGATAATAAACAAGTCCAGCAGGCCTGGACTGATTTCAGCTGTGGGAGCTTTGGCTAAGCTCAAGGTATTCTGTTCTCGTGCTGTGTATCACGTGAGCTTAATTTTAAGCAAAACTTCTCCATGGCAGAAAGTAAAGACATTCCCTTTTTTGTTCACATGAAATCTTTGATCCCTGTCGAACGGTGAAGCTGGTTTAAGAGGATTCCTAGGAAAAATCTTGCCTTACCCTTGAGGAGAGTGTTGTTTAGATTGTAGTGGCACCCAAGAACTGCCAGAAATGTTGAGGCAGAAACAGAGTCAGAGAATGGTTTGGGCTGGAAGGGACCTTAAAGATCATCTAGTTCCAACCCCCCTGACATGGGCAGGGACACCTTCCACTAGACCAGGTTGCTCCAAGACTCATCTCGCCGGGCCTTAAACACTCCCAGGGATGGGGCATCCACAGCTTCTCTGGGACACCTGTCCCAGGGCCTCCCCACCCTCTGCAGGAAGAATTCCTTCCTGATATCTGATCCAAAACTCCCCACTTTTAATTTAAACCCGTTACCCCTTGTCCTGTCACTCCCGGCCCTTGGAAAAAGTCCCCCCCCAGCTTCCTTGTAGCCCCTTCAGGTACTGGAAAGCTGCAATAAGGTCTCCCCGGAGCCTTCTCTTCTCCAGGCTGAACAAGCCCAACTCTCTCAGCCTTTCATCACAGCAGAGGGGCTCCAGCCCTCTGAGCATCTTCGTGGCCTCCTATGGACTTGCTCCAACTGGTCTGTATCTTTCTGATATTGGGGGTTCCACAGCCTGCTGGAATTTTGTCTTTTTTATGCAGTTTCTTGATGTTTGAGGAACTACCTCACATCAAATTCCTCAGTGTGCTCTGACCTTGAGATACCTCTAGCCTAAGTAAGGGGTCTGTTGAGAAGAAATCTGCTGTTCACCTCTTTAAATGTTATTCAGTCTGTTCTGCTCCAACCTGAACAAGTTTTTCCCATTCCTCTCTCTCTTTACAACTGTGAATGAAACCTCTGGAAGTTGTCGGGGTGAGCGTGTTGGCGTGTTAACACCTTTCCAGTTCAATGTGAAGGTGACTTCAGCTGGCAGTTGTGACGTGGCACAGCCTACAGGTCGGGCAGTACTCAGAGATTTTATTTCATTTGTAGGTGTTTTTCTCGCTGAGAAGCCCTCCACAGACACACAACCTCTGCAGCTGACACAGTTCTCTGGAGAGATGCCACTGTCCCCTTGTTCATGCTTTGAAGCATGATCTTTGGTGGAAAGGGCAAGAACAGTTAAAAACTCAGCTCAACTGAATTTCCTGGGTAGGAGTCAGGATAACCTTCCAGCTGAGAGATTGGCAGTGTCGAGTCAAATCCGGACAAGAGCGTTGCAAAGAATTGCACTTCATACTGGGGGGAGAAACTGTTTAATTTTAGTACCCCCACTCCTATCAAGAGGAAACTTGTAGCCTCCTGAGACGTAGCCTTTGTAGGATAAGCTTGGCTGTGGTAAGTTCAGTGATGTGTTAGTGTTAGGGAAGGCTGCTTTTGGATCGTAGTGACCTCTGGAACCTTCTGCTAACAACACTGCTTCCACCTTTTTTTTTGCCTAAAACTGCTGATCCATCCTGCGTTGGATCTGTGATGAGTATCCAGAGATATTCTAACTGGGAAGTGAATGGATGTGAAGGTCACAGGGAAGGTTAAGCTGGAAGACCATGTAGTGCACCCGTCTCTGTTTGGAAAAGAAGGGGTGGCTGGCTGCGAGGCTGTTTGTTTTTCTCCGGTCTGTGTTCCAGCACTTATTCCTCCTCCCCCTTGATGTGTTTTAAAAATTGACTCCCTTCATCTAGTCCCCTTCCTTTTCACTGCGTGGGCTCCTCTCTGGTACTTTGCCACTGGAGTTTAATCTGTCCTCCCAGAGTAAGTCCCTAGGAATAACTTTTCTGTTGAAAAAGTGGGTAAGGATGAAGCATCCTTTTAATGCAAATTTAGAAGTAACACTCTGGAAGCAGAAAAAGGGCTGAAGAGGGGCCTGGCTTGAGAACACAAAGATATAGGCTAGCACTGACTAGCACTAGCCTTATATTGCCTGGGTGGATGGACTATAAAAAACACATGGGTTTTTCTCAACTGGCTCTTTAAGAAGATGATTTGAGTATGTAAAAGCACGATACGGATAGAAAACAAGTGTTTGGTGCTTGGGGATGTTGCTGCCTCGAGCTTTCTGTTCATGCCGTTTGGTCACTTATTGTTGTACCACTCTCAGTTCCCACGACTGTTTCTCTGTTTTTTTCCCTTCTGTGAACACTTCGGGGAAAAAGAAATATGCTGAGTTATTTTCCCTTCTGTGAATACTTCGGGGAAAAAGAAATATGCTGCTTTTGGGAATGTCATTATTGACATTTTTGCTGAGCTGTGTTTTGCCTACAGACATTACACATCCCATGGGAAAGATTGTTTTTAATTCTTTGTCTTTATTTCCTTTCCAGGGGATCTACAAGTATCTCGAACGGTGTTTTTCGGACTTTAAGCAGAGAGGCTTTGTTGTTGGATATGACACACGAGGTCAGGTGACCAGCAACTGCAGCAGTAAGAAGTATGAGTATTGATTACATTTGCAAGACTAGAAATTATAATTGTGGCTTTAAATGCATTCCGTTCTCTCGGAATACTTTTCTCATGAACAGCACACGCTCTTTCCCCTCCCTTGGTCCATTTAAATAGTAATGGAGAGGCATGGACTAAAGCTTTTATAATCCCACGTGCCAGCAAGTGTGCAATGTAAGGCTAGTCACATCACCAAGGAATTTACAGTCTAAATGCGCATTAGGCAGACGTTGAGAAGTTGATATGCCTGGAGAGAAATTGGAATGTGAAGGTAAATTCAGAATACTAACATCTAGCTTGAAATCACTAAATCACTTGAAATCGTTAAATCCAGTGCCTGAAGGGGCTACAGGAGAGCTTGGGGGGACTTTTTACAAGGGCCGGTAGTGACAGGACAAGGGGTAACGGGTTTAAATTGAAAGTGGGGAGGATTAGATTAGATATCAGGAAGGAATTCTTCCCGCAGAAGGTGGGAGCACTGGGACAGGTTGCCCAGAGAAGCGGTGGATGCCCCATCCCTGGAAGTGTCCAAGGCCAGGCTGGATGAGGCTTGGAGCAACCTGGGCTATGGAAGGTGTCCCTGCCCATGCCAGGGGGGTTGGAACTAGATGGGCTTTAAGGTCCCTTCCAACCCAAACCGGTCTGCGATTCTGTGAAATGGTAACGCTGTATTGTTAACGCTGTCCTTCTCTTACATTCCACATCTGATCTAAGCTTGCTTTGGGGAGATGATTTCTCTCTTCAGCCTCCTGTAATCCAGCATTTTGACCCCCTGATGTAGTCTGCACGCTCAGTGTGTTTTACGCAGTGGGAAGATCTCACCTGGGATGCTTAAAATGCAAACTTGCAGAGATGCCAAGTTGTGCTCTTTGCAAGGAAGAGAAGATCTGTAAAAGAGCTACTTTCTGAATTCTCTAAGGAGTCTGAATCCCTTGTCATATGAGGAGCAAAATGTGTAGTAATGTCATTCTTTACCAAAAAACCCCAACCCTGTAGCTAATTATTCTCTAGTTAGTTAGTAGCTAATTATTATTGTTGATATTGTAGTTAATTGTTGTGTGTGGGTTTTAACTTTTTGTCAACATTTGATATTCTAGGGATGTCGAAGTTCTTGGTGTAACATAGCTCAGAATTTATATCTTGTCAAAGCTGCTCCGTTCCCTCTCCATGCCTTGCTGTCTGTTTTTCCTATGTGTGTGGCACACGGTCTGCCAGGCTTTGGCATGGAGGTTTTAAATTCTTCGGTTGCACTCTGTTTGCAAGGCTGTTACACTTCCATGTTGCTAAGCTGTGCGTAGCCCAGGCATTTTGGGTAAGGAAAACATCATCTTCAGCCACACAAATCCTGGAGTTCAGGCTCGGTGGCAATGCAGTTGGCACGTTTCACATGCCAAAGGAGCAAATCTGTTCTAAATGCCATGTCCCTTTTGTCCCCTGGGGATGATGCGCACTCCCAGCAGGGCTAAAATCAGACTGAACCTCCCCAAAAGAGGGTTTTCAGTCGGATCAGCACACTTAGCCAGCGCAGTGTGAGCAGGAGCGCCCCTTTCTTTGCATCAGCGCCGGTGCGGAGGGAGATGGCAGACTGTCTGTCTGCATCCCATAATTAAATCAACATAAACCGTTGTGATACCCAGATTTCAGTAGCTTCAACTACAAGTTGAACTCTCAAAGCCTTCTAAGTGGTTTCAGGTTACACTTGGTAGGTGCTGTGGTGAAATTCTGAGTAACTGGAACTTAGACTATTCTGTACACATCGTGGGAGATAAGGGAACAAGTATTAATGCTTGTCTGTAAAAATGAGTGAGCAAAGCAAACTTATTTAATCTCTCACCTGTTTTGACTCTGAGACTTCCCATTAACTGCTGAGCTGTGTGTGTACCTGACCTGAAAAGAACAGTTTGATATCAGTTATCTGAAAGAAATTAGTTTCCCTGCTGCTTGAAAGGAAAATTCATAATAAAGGCAAGGTTTAAAAACACGGGTGCTGTTACTGTTTCTAAACGTTTTGGAATAAGAGTGTGTTGCTTTGCAGAAGTACATCTTAGGGATAGATCTGCTTCATGGATAGTGAGTCCAGAGGAGGCCATGGAGATGCTCCGAGGGCTGGAACCCCTCTGCCCTGGGGACAGGCTGGGGGAGGTGGGGGGGTCAGCCGGGAGGAG
>NW_010265787.1:7638-12417 GCF_000690775.1 Eurypyga helias
CAAGAAAGGTGGGGGGGGGGCTTTTTCCAAGGGCAGGGAGTGACAGGACAAGGGGTGATGGGTTTAAAAGGAAAGAGGGAGATGGAGATGGGACATGAGGAAGGAATTCTTCCCGCAGAGGTGGAAACACTGGACAGGTTCCCAGAGAAGCTGTGGATGCCCCATCCCTGGGAGTGTCCAAGGCCAGTCTGGATGAGGCTTGGAGCACCCTGGTCTAGTGGAAGGTGTCCCTGCCCATGGCAGGTTGTGGGACTGGGTGGGCTTTAAGGTCCCTTCCCACCCAAACCATTCCGTGATGAATCTTTGATTGAAGAACAAAGTGACAGGACGGAGACAGTAATGCCATATGGCTTTTGGGTTGTCGTTGGGAGTTGGGTTGACTGAGTGTTCTCTCTTTCATGCTGATAGACTTGCAAAGCTCACTGCAGCAGTCCTCCTGGCGAAAGACGTACCTGTATACTTCTTTTCCACGTATGTCCCTACACCGTTTGTGGTGAGTCATCTTCTCTTTTATATCCTTGAATGCACGGTTAAGAGAATACTTGTAAGTTTACTAAAAATGTGAACTAGCAATTTTTTTCTCAAATCCCCTTATTTAAACAGAAAAATTGAGGCTGTTTAGTACACTTGGCTCTTCAAAGAGGCTGTAACAAGAATCGTGCTGAATTCACTTCTTCTACAAAGCAAGGCTGAGAGAATTGAGCTTGTTCAGCCTGGAGAAGGGAAGGCTCCAGGGAGACCTCAGAGCCCTTCCAGTGCCTGGGGGGCTACAAGGAAGCTGGGGGGGGGCTTTTTCCAAGGGCAGGGGGGGACAGGACAAGGGGGAATGGGTTTAAACTGAAAGAGGGAGACTGAGATGGGACCTCAGGAAGCAATTCTTCCCACAGAGGGGGGGAGCACTGGGACAGGTTCCCAGAGAAGCTGTGGATGCCCCATCCCTGGAAGTGTCCAAGGCCAGGCTGGATGAGGCTTGGAGCAACCTGGGCTATGGAAGGTGTCCCTGCCCATGGCAGGGGGGTTGGAACTGGATGATCTTTAAGGTCCCTTCCAACCCAAACCAGTCTGTGATTTTATTTCTGTTATATTCTATGACTGGATTCTCTTTAGCTGGAAATATCGGTAAGTTGTTTCTCAGCAAGCCTTTTGGTGAATTCCTTCATTCTGCTTCAACCTGTCTTCTCTCCCTCAAATACTAGTGTAATCTGAGGGCAGGCTTTGTTTTGTTGGCCAGTTAACCTTGTGTTTATGTCATTGGTGAACGGAATAATGTTCTATGCCACAGAATAGAACAAGGTCGCTGTCTGTTACTGTCTATAGGAAACAGAATGATGAGCTTTTGCGCATATGGTTTTCATATAAACTGATGAAACGTGAAAAGCCGCTTCTTCCGTAGCATCCTATTGCACAACTGTCCTAATAACACGATGTGATTTGTGCTGGCTGCAGCACTGCTGGGTAAATCAATGTTTCTGGGTTCTCTTTGTAGCCCTATGCTGTTCAGCAGCTCAAAGCTGTGGCTGGTGTGATGATCACAGCATCCCACAACCGGAAGGAGGACAACGGATACAAGGTGAGGCTTGAACTTGAACTTCGTGGCATGTCACAACCAGCTGCTTTCCTGTAGCACCTGCGTGCCTTTGGCATCTGCCTTCTCCTAGAAGCTTCTCCTAGAAGCCAGATGCCAAAGGCACGCAGGTGCTACTGGAAAGGAGTGATTTCAAGTAGAAGTTAGAAGGAGGAGTGATTTCAAGTAATTCATCCATCTGTAACCTTCTGGATGACAATTCCTTCTCTGACTAGAACTTAAGACCACACTGCTTGTGTATCTCGAGCGCAAGTCTGTTGTGACATTCCATGGGGTCTGATCAGCCGCTGAAGAAATGCTTCAGCAGCTTATTGTGCGTTCACTTCTCGGACTTAAAAATGAGCTTAAAACTAAGCTGGAACTTGGGTGAATCAGTCAATGCAGTAAGTAACTGTGCTGAAGGTGGTGATGGTTTAGTAGTTGGTTAATACAACTTTAGAATGGTGTGTTGCTCCCTGTAAGGTTGTTTTTTCTGGGATTTGAGAGGCGGGTGGCTTCATTTGGAAAACTTGGAACAGTATAACCATCCATAATCACAAATGCTGCTTATGCAGTCTCGTGACACAGCATTTACTTTCTAAACTTCGTAAGAATCCAAACTAAACTCTAAACTGTACCTAAACGTAGCTTTCTGGGAGCTTAGTAACAGGTTAGTGAGTAATGGCAGCGGTAGGAAAACCTGCCTTACTCTGCAGAGAGAACTCTTGGAGGGGATTGTACCGCACTCACCCTCCATGGAACATGCTGTCAAGTACCTCACCAGCCTTTACTTCCGCTTAGCTCTAGCGAGGGATAAGAAAACAAGCCGCATCGGTTTTCCAGGTGCCTCACTTCTCAAGAAGCTGTTAGGCTTGTGTCTCTGATACAAAGCATTCTGCTTTTGTCAGGGTATCGTTTTCTTCTAGTCTTTCACAAGCATTGTTGTATCTTTTGCTGTTTCCCTTGTGAACTCAGCAGCTTCTGAAGGTTTTGGGCAATTTTAACCTTGACAAACCCATAGCTTTGAAGTACCTGTGGGTTTCCTGAAAGTCAGCGGGCCAGAAAAGAAAGTCAGACTGGCCTGAGAAAAAAGTCTGCACCGTCAACTCCACTGTGCTATTGAAAACAAACCATGGGAAAATGGGCATCTAAATAATTCTTTAACAAAGACTTTTTATAGTTCAGAGTTTCAAAGTGTTTCCAGCTGAAAGATTATGGTAGTTCAGTTACGGAAAAACACGTGCCTTGGCACACTGCTTATCTGTTTTGCTTTGATTTCAAAACCAAGTTGTGCTTCTGTGTCAAAAGGAATGGCAGACTGTGGGGAAGGTAATGTTTTTCTGCTGTTACAGTTTGCACAACACTCTCAATCGAAGCGCCCAGTTTCGGTTTCTCACGTCTCGGTGATTTCGGTCATACCGGTTGAATACCAGCTTTTTCGAAAATAGGTCGTGTCGCTGAGGAGCTGTCGTTATGTAACTGAAACCCTAAACTGTTACTCCAAACGACTTTTGAGAATCCAGCCAGACTGCCCCCAGCCTTTTCTCTGGGCCTTCGAGAACCAGGAAGTATTCGGAATCCTGTAGTGAAAAGGGTTTATGATGTTGTTCATCTTTGTAAATAAACTGTGTCTTGTTTTCCTTAAACTTACACCAGGTTTATTGGGAAAATGGAGCACAGATCACCTCTCCTCACGATAAGGAAATTATAAAATGCATAGAAGAGTGTGTTGAACCATGGAATGGCTCTTGGAATGAGAACCTCGTAGACACCAGTCCCCTTAGACAGGATCCTCTGAAGAAGATTTGTGACTGTTACATGGAGGATCTGAAAAAGATCTGTTATTATAGGTATTGTATAAACCAAAATATAATTAAATTGGGGTTTTGAGTAAGTTCTAGGTTACATGTGGGAAATGTGAGTGCTGAGAGATAGGCTTCAGTAACAAAGCATGCCATGCTGCTGTAAATAAACATTTTTAACTGGGGTATAGGGATTGGGCTGTCTTCCAGGATTTTAATAGTTTTGGATCCGCCTGTAGATTTTTTTATCATCACAAATCAGTGACTTGATTTCCGTTGTTAACGGTTCACAGAAGCTGGGTGCTTCACTCTGCCACAGGCGTCACTGTCTGCTTGAGGCCATTGCTCTGTGCAGTTGTGGGAACAGTTTTTGGTCATCTCACTCTGTCTCACCCCGTCCCTTCTCTGAGCTGTCATTAAATTCCACGCTCACCATCGTTAGGACTAAAGCATATTTCTTGACAAGAAAGCAGCCTGTCTCTGGGCAGCAGGCTACAGTGAAGCGTCCTGATGTGAACCATTGCGTGCAAATGAATCTGCTCAGTGTTCCGAGTAAAATGCAGAAATGCAGAGTAAAGGTGAGGTGTACATGCCTGGAATAGAGGTGAGAAGATCACGTGTAAAGGTTAGCTGGGGCAGAAGACAAGAACAAAAGGAGGAGGATGAATAATTTAGGGAGAGTAGAGCTAGAGATCTTCAGGGCGGTGGGAGAGCTTGAGTTGGATGCAGAAATTCATAGTTCATTCTTGGGAGACTTTCAGCTGATTCAGCAGAAGGTAAATATCTCATTTTCCAGGAGAAGAAGCTTTAAACCAGCAATTCCTAGTGAAAGTCCAAACGAGCACTTCTCTCTCATTCCTTCTCTGAAATTAATGCAGAAATCAGCAGAATAATACAAAGTATAGTTGCGTTTTCTTTTGCTTTCCCACATGGAAGTAGTCTTGTTAAATAACTAAAATCTTAACTGAGATTCTTTTCTCCTTCTCAGGGATCTAAACATGCAAACGAATTTGAAGTTTGTTCACACTGCTTTTCATGGAGTTGGACATGACTACGTGCAGTTGGCTTTCAAAGCATTTGGCTTTCAGCCCCCCATTCCAGTACCTGAACAAAAAGATCCAGATCCAGACTTCTCTACTGTCAAATGCCCAAATCCTGAAGAAGGAGAATCTGTGCTGGTATTTTTGTTTCTGCTTCATCAGATTTCTATGAGCTTCCCACTGTTTGGGTAGGATACTGCATTGAAGAACAACTGGGGAAGAGAACAGGGGGTACCTGGCTCTCAGCTGTGTTAATACAGTGGCAATCCAGATGAGGTTTTCTGTCACTGCATGTTTCAGAGGGCTGGAACACCTCTCCTATGGGGACAGGCTGAGAGAGTTGGGCTTGTTCAGCCTGGAGAAGAGAAGGCTC
>NW_010265787.1:12688-13036 GCF_000690775.1 Eurypyga helias
CCCAGTGCAGTGGAGTGGGACTGGGTGGGCTTTAAGGTCCCTTCTCACCCAAACCATCCTGTGATTCTATGATTCTGTGTGTAATTAAGTAGGAAAACTGTGCATTTATTTGTTGTGATTTTATATTTCCCCCCCTCCTTCTTCTCTCACCAGGAGCTGTCATTGAGGCTTGCAGAGAAAGAAAATGCCAGAGTAGTAGTGGCCACCGACCCCGATGCAGATAGACTAGCAGTGGCAGAACAGCAGGAGAAGTAAGTGATGGGACCTTTTATTTTATCTCTTTCTGCAGAAGAGGAGGTGAAAATTGCAGAACATCCCCAAATGGTAGACAGGCACACACCTTCAGCC
>NW_010265787.1:13331-16321 GCF_000690775.1 Eurypyga helias
GCCCCATCCCTGGAAGTGTCCAGGACCAGGCTGGATGAGGCTTGGAGCAACCTGGTCTAGTGGAAGGTGTCCCTGCCCATGGCAGGGGGTGAAGCTGGGTGGGCATTAAGGTCCCTTCCCACCCAAACTGTTCTGTGAGTCTGTGATTCTGTGAAATAATGTATTTTAAATAAAATCAGTTAATAACTCAGAAAAGATTAAATACTTATTATTAGTGTTTTAGTAAATGGCCAAATAAAACTTACCTGAAAAGCTGAGTGATTACTGAAATCTTGTTACTGTTTTTTCACTTCTATTAGGCCAGCAAATTTTGCCTTGGCACAGTTAGCTGTTGTTGGCATTTTTGGGGTTTTCTTATTTGGGTGGTGTTTTTTGTTTTTTGCTTTTTTTTCACCTTGGCTTCTTCATATTGAACAGAAATTATTTTTCTTCCACTAACAGGCAAAAGTTGCGGTCGTCGTGTAAGTAACTGTCCGTAACGCGCGGTTGCGCAGGCATCGCCTGGGTGCAGTGCCTGGCTTGTACAGGCTGCTGTTCTCGGGTTTGAGACGCGGACAAGCCCTACGCCGTGTTAAAGCTGACAGCAAGGATCCTGTCCCGGTATCTTTGCTTCCTCACAGAATGCACTGGGCTTGTAAATCACTGAGTGAACGTGGAGTCCTGTGGGTACGGTGGCTTTGTATAGAGCAGCTTGTCAGTAGTGCGCTCAGATTCCTCTTCTTCCAGCGGCAGCGGAAAACATCTCCCCTGAGCGGATGTGCCTGGGAAACCTGAAAGAGCTCCTCTATTTTCTCTCCTGTCTGCAGTGGCCGCTGGAAGGTGTTCACTGGCAATGAGCTAGCAGCTTTGTTTGGGTGGTGGATGTTTGCTTGCTGGAAGGAAAACTGCTCTGAAGATGCTGACGTGAAGAATGTTTACATGTTGGCGACCACAGTTTCCTCGAAAATTCTGAGGGCAATTGCACTTAAAGAGGGATTCCACTTTGAAGTAAGTGTGTGTTTTTTATGATGTCTTCTTGGCGGAGTAAAATCTGATTGCTGTGTTCTCCTCTAGCCCTCTCCTCTGGTTAGGAGTTTATGAAATGGGAAATAAGCAGGTAACTTCCAGTCTGTTGGCTGGGAATTTTATGCCTTCCAACTTGCCAGGAATGCTGGCAAGTTGGAAGGCATAAAATATATACCTAGACAAGCCTGATTTCAGCCTCTGCAGTGTTTCTCAGCGCACATGGCAGTGAACGCGGAGCTGCAAGGGGGCTCTAACAGCTGACATAAGTGAAAACTTAAGCTGCATGTCACAGAAACCTTTGTCTTGGTTGTTTTCCTAAAGATAAATCCCTCTGAGAGCACAACAGCGTGTGCAACTCGCTGCGTTGACTGCGAAAACGGAGCGTGTTTCGATGGATTTGTAATAACCAGAATATTCCTTCCCGTGCCCAGATCACTAGTAGGGTTTAAATTTAGGTGTATTTCAAATTGTGACAGGCAGAGGAACTCTTTATGTTCAGATGTTTATTAGAGCTTCGTTAAGGACTTGCTAAAAAAGCAAAAGGGAGGGTGCCCCTGCAAACCAGCAGTTAGTGTTTTAGTGCCTGCATTCAGATGAAGTACTTGCTCTGATGCCTGAGACTGGACGTTAGCTGTAAGAGGTGCAAGTGCTCTACAGCTTAGCACAGAGATCCATGTCTTGTTTCGTACCCATCTTAATTAAATCCGTGTGCGGGAGGAAAAAATACTTTGATTAACAATGTGGAATTTAGAACCGAAACTGGAAGCAGCTCTGAAAACCAGTTGGAGTGACTGTGGAGATGTGCTCCATCAGGTTGAATATCACTGCCTTGAATTTCATTATCTCACTAAATACTGTCCACAGTTTTATTTATTTTTTCTGGAAAGGAACACATTTGGCTGGAAAACAGCCGGGAATTTACGGAACCCCTTAGTCTCCTCTAAAAGCGTCACCTCTTTGTGTCGTCCCTCCGAGAAGGCTCGTTTCAAAGCTTCTGACTGCTTTTGTGTGATTTAAAGAACACAGACACTGCCTTTCTCTCCCATCACCCAAAATCGCTGTGTATTTTTCTGTGACTTTTCCTTTTGATTAACTCTGCACTGTTGTCTCATCTCATAAGCACCACGGAAGATCCTGTGTGACCTCAGAGAGAACCACAGTCTCTCTCAAGCACGTTTACTCCTTGATTTGACATTCGTGTCCTAGTTGAGTGTTCGCTAGTAAAATACTATCCAGTGACTCTGCCTTAGATTCATGACCTGCACTGGAGGTACAACTTATCTGCAGTTTGTCTTCACTGGCCCTATTCTGCTAGTCAATTAATTAGGTTTAAATTCAGGAAATTATTTGAAGAAAATAAGAAAAATGTCCTTAAGCTTTTATATTTTGGCTCTGCAACAGTCTTTCCCATTGATGCTAAAATTCAGAACACCTCCCTTTATTTCTGAACTTCAGAATCACTAAGGTTGGAAAAGCTCCTTCAGACCATCCGGTCCAACCATCACCCCAACACTGCCGTACCCACTAGACCGTGTCCTCAAGTGCCACGTCTACAGGTTGGATGGGTACCCCACCACTTCCCTGTTCTAGCAGAAAGATTCCCAGTCAAGGAAGTGTCCTGGAAGTGAAAGGAATAGTGGCCATACTTTCTTCTTTGACTTGAAACTAAATAGAAAACGTGTATTTAATGCACTTATTTTTTCCCGCCCCTGTTTCAGGAAACACTTCCTGGTTTTAAATGGATTGGAAGTAGAGTAAAAGACCTCCTGGATAATGGAAAAGAAGTTCTCTTTGCATTTGAAGAGTCTATTGGTATGTATGTTAATGTCACTTTAAAATGTTGACAACTGTAGGGGGGGAATGCAGCTAAAAGGAGTGGGCTTAGTTATGAAACAAACCACAGAATGACACTGGTTTTGTTCTGTAGTTCCTAGTACTGGTATTTTGCTGTCATCAAATCAACTTCATAGAATCATAGAATGGTT
>NW_010265787.1:16764-17361 GCF_000690775.1 Eurypyga helias
GTCAATATCCTTCTGATATTGAGGGCTCCACAGCTGGACGCAGCACTCCAGGGGGGGTCTCACGAGAGAGGAGCAGAAGGGGAGAATCCCCTCCTTCGACCTGCTGGCCACACTTCCCCTGATCCAGCCCAGGATGGGGTTGGTTTTCTGGGCTGCCAGCGCACATGGCCGGCTCATGTTCAGTTTTTCGTCCACCAACCTACTTGCCAACTATCATAATAAACGATACACGAATCTCTGATTCTAGTATTGTGCTTGTACAGTTTCTGGAGACAAACCTGTTCTGATACAGGTTGGAAGTCCTCTGATGCCAGACCCAAGCTGCTGTTGCTTTGTGGCCTTTTAGCTGAGATTAAGCATAGGATGAGTTTTAAAGCAGTATAATACCTTAGAGATCCTCTTGGGTGCTCCTGATTAATGGTCATGTGGAACGGGGAGGTGGCTTGCCTCAGTCAAGCTGTCCATCACACCAGCACGGCAGTTTGTCCTGGAGCTGTACACCATCCCCTCTGAAAAAATGAGAGTTTATTTCATGTTCTAGAACAATATAGATAACAGAATCTTTCAGGTTAGAAAAGCCCTTGAAGCCCACCCAGT
>NW_010265788.1:0-11518 GCF_000690775.1 Eurypyga helias
TGTGATTCTATGATTCTAAGTAGCATAAACTCATTTAATTTTTGCTCTTAGCACATACGTAGCTCACTTTCTTCACTAAGCACATGTAGCATTTTACAGTCTTCATATTGGAAGGGAATAAATATGAGCGCACATTTCCCACATCCTCTCTGTTTTAAAACTTCACCTCATACCTTCCTTATCTGACGCTCACTAACCTCATGAGTCCCTCCCAAGATAGAAGAGTGTATCCCTGCTTATCTCTACAATATTACGGATCTTAAGAGACTTCTGACGAGATACAAAACCTGGATGAACCTAGCCTCCTAGCCAGGCTTAGTACCTCTGCAAGGAATTCTACTGTGAAAAGTGTTTCCAAAAATTATGTTTCCTCTCCAGGAAAAGAAATAATGCAGGGGTGGGAAAACTGTCATCACTGTGACCTACACTGCAAGATAAGGCATTTCATTTGAGAGGAAAATAAAAGTCATCATACACTTTAAATTTGTTACAGAGTCCCGGCTTCAAGTCTCCCAGGAGATGCATCATCGTGTCCAGTAATTCACGACTTGAAGTAACCAAGAACTCACGGCCACATGCCAGTGCAGCCACATCTGTGAGGGAACACAAAACATCACCATAAAAATCACGTTTCAAACACGATAAATCAAATTTTATGCTAATTATCAGGACCACTAAAAATACATCAGCTGTGCATAATGAACTATGGCACTATATAAACTTCAAACTATATTCACCTACATAGCAAATACTGAATCAGCAAGTTACGCTACTCAAACTCCTTCATAATTCTACTTTGGTAATTAAAATATTCAGAGTGGCCAGTATCCTAATAGTAACAGTGAATTATGAAACAAAAGGTTGGAAACAAATCATCTGGGACTGATGCCAAGGGGACCATTGTAGGTCCCATGCTAAAGAAAGGAGATTACAGATTGGTTTGCAATCACTCAGTCTAATATACCTGGCAGGTTACGCAACCAAAACTGCGACGGACGTCTCCTCAAAACCTTTTCCTACCCCACTGCAAGCACTGCGTTGTTCATCCACAAACCAAAAGGCAAAAAAATTTCCAAAGACTACTGCTCCAAAGCAGGCTTTCCTTTAGTTTTTTCCCTTACACTTGCCCCATACTTGATGGCATCCTTAGGTGCAAGAGGTATCTTCCAGCACCCCCAGCCTCTCTGCACCGTGCAACCGGCCAAGCCTCCTCCAAACATGTGAAGCCCCATGTAACTAACTTGTGACAGAAGCTGGTTCCCTGGCCCCCCACTGAGGGTAGGTCTGGGGTCAGCTGCACCATACAGCTCTTCCGCTTTCAGGCAGGCTCAGACTCTCTCTGCTACACACGTACATCACTATGCCTTTTTAATCTCAGCATAAGCAGAGATACTATGGACACAGCATATAATTAAAGACTGTTATCACAATGTTTGTGCACACTGGGCTGTGTAAGAGTTCTGTTCTTCTGTTTTCTAACTTCTGAATGCTTGGCACTTCACAACTGCCTCCTCAGTGTTCATTTAATACCGCTTCCTAGGGTAATACTACTTTGCGGCGTAACTGGGAAGATGAAACTGGTACCTTCTACGTCATTCATCTGACTGTCTCCATCACATTTGAGTTTCAGCAACCTCCTTTCACAAATTACAAAGGGACAAGTCTTGGTAACATCAAATTCATTGTCAAAATTTCTATCAGCTTTAGGGAAGCAAGATTTCGTTCCACCACCCTGATTCCTCCACAGACAGAGCCCCACCCCCCCACCCTTTAAACGTTTACTTTGTGAAGATTTTACTTTTGTTATGTTTTAGGGGTTTTTTTTGTGTTTTTCAATGAAGCAGTTGGAGACAACTGGATTCCACCTTGGTACAGTGGCATAACACATCACATACTGTTCTTTATTACAATCTTTCATGGCACCACGACACCTGAAAATCACACATTCAAAAAAGCTGTTAATAATTATGTTAACAATTCACTTATTTGTATAAGCACCCACTGTTTCATCTATCTCGCATCACGTAGTTAGTCATTTTGACAGTTGCACAGTTTCCCAAAAATGCAAATGACATATCAACCCCATTTCTCACAGCCTTCCAAGCCAAGGTCAGTCATACTGAGACAGATCTGTGCCTTTCTACTTATATTCTAACCCTAAAGAGAAATGTTTAGCATGGCAGTCAGGTTTATTACCTTTTGCTTCTCTTAGCACCATGAACTCATGACAGTGAAGGTGGTGGTCCATCTGATAGCAACAAAAATTCTCAAGCAGTTTCAAAATGCTGAGAACATACCTTAAGATGGGGCTCATCTACTCGCATCATCTGCCATTCATACATCTTGAAGATGTCAGCATTACTAGCGATTCAAAAAACAAATAGCTTGACATCTACAAACTAGGGTGAGCATACAGGACTAGTAGAACGGCCCTTGTGTTACTCCAGATTGAACGGATGTGTTAGGGAATTTCAGAACTCAATGGCTTTTACCCATCTAACCTTTAACTGTACCACAGACAGTACACCACCTCACAGAAGTGCCAATGACAAAATCTGCTAGAACTTTAAAAGACTAGAAAGTCACCCAAGATAATCAGCATTGACCAAATAGCTAACTTCAAAAAGCTGTATTTACTGCAGCACACGTATAAAGCAATACAGAAAATCCCAGTACACAAGGAATGCTATTCTGAGAGATAACATAAACTTACTTGTTACAATCCCTGCCAAAGCTAATACAAACTGATTTTCATCAGAATCCAAATCCTGCTGTTTCGTGTCTTCGCTTAATGACTTCACAAAGCTCTCCATGGTCTGTGCAGTGATTGTAAAAAACTTTACTGCTTTACTCTGCAAGCATGGAGGAGAAAAAAAAAAGGTTATACACACTACAGCTACTATGATTATGAGATGCTACAGTAAAATTGTAAATCTTCAAAATTACTAGAACAGCCAGTTACTTCAACAGAAAAAAGCAGATATGCACCGACATGTTTGATACCCTAATATCTGAAACCATTTCCTCAGAAGAAAATGGGAAACTACTCAATGCTCTATTTATTTATAAATCTAAACCACTGCATATTTACCTCCTAAACCCACAATATGTATCAAAACAGCAGAATTAAAGTTTATTTTTTAAAGTGAGGATATTGCCTCTTCGCTTTGCAACACCTGCATGAGGTGTTTCCCATTTACCTGGGCTACTACAGCATCTTTTGTGAAAATCCTATCCAGTTGAAGATTGGAGAGCAGCCTGATGTAGTGACTTGACATGAATTTCCTAAGAAAACCAACGAAATATCCAGAAAAAAAAAGAATTCAACAGGATCCTAACAGGATTCATTTATTGTTCAATACAGGATGGAGAACAATGGGCTAGGTAGAAGTTCTTTAGAAAAGGAGGTCTCTCCTGGGTCTCAGGTTGAATTTAAGTCAGCAATGCCACATGAGAAAGACTATCATCACACCAGAGTGTACAGACAGAAGAACAGCACATAATCATGCTGTGCAGCCTTCTCCCCTCAGCTGGAATACTGCTGAATTTGGGGATATCTCAGTCGAAGAAGCAGCCACCTGGTACTAAGCCCAGGGCAGGTCGAAGAGCCTGGGCAGTGGTGTAGACAGAGACCACAAAGAAGGACGGAGAGAACTGTTCTTGTTTAGTAATAATTCTGACCCGTAAAACACTACTGAAAACAAAGAAGATGCTGTTTTTCATAACAAAACCAGAGTAGCTGAGAGCCCATAATGCCAGGTTTCCCCATGTCTTTAATCTTTGCCAGGCGTTTTATGAAGCAGTTGAAACTTTTAATTCACTGCCAGCAGTCACCCAATGGGACAGCCCAAGAAATGCCTGAACTTTCAACTCACTTTGCAAAGTGACTGAAAATGTTAATATTTTGTTAAAAGTACTGCTTTCCGGTATGGGCAGAGCCACTGGTAACATTTATTTATTCCTCCACTGCTGAACATGCAGCACATCGAAAATGTTCAGGCCCTGCGGGGTGACTCCAGCAACGGGGCATAAAAAGCAGAGTCAGCCAATACTCGGTACGTTCAGACGGTACTGTGGTCCCACAACAATAGGAATGAAGGGATCATGGGGAACAAGAATAGAAAAAAGGGCACTCCTGCATGTGCTGGATGTACTTTTTAAACTTATGTGGACACCACACCTCAAAGACTGCAATTTTAACATAAGCAGTGACTACAGTTCAAGACATAGAGGGCGTGAGAGAAACTGAAGAGAGCCTACTACAGCAGGGTGGTGTAAGTTGTTATGAAAATATGTATCCATAGGGGAACACAACAGAATACTGAGCAAACCAAGTCGCTGGGATGTTGCACAGAAAACAAGCAAAACCTTCTATTTGCTAGTCCCTTGAGGTGCCACTGGTGTCCTCTCTGCTGAACATTCTTTCCAAGTAGCCATTAATTAAGCAGCAGCGAGGTCTGAGGGGCTGCAGCAGGGACCAATCAGGTTTATAAATAGCAAGTGTGACGTACTTTGGGCAGTCTCCTATTAGCTTGACAGTATTTTCATGGGACTGAAGAATGTCTCACCCAGAGACGTTGAGATAAGGACAGTTCTGAGAGCAGCCATCTGCTTGAGCTCAGATGGTGCAACGAACCCTGTGCTGTCCAACTAACTCCTGCATGAAAACATCAGTTCACATGCAAAGCCGCTGCCATAAAATATAGTCATCTGCCACCGTAGAAGATAACTTAATCCTGAATCCTACCACCTTGTAGGATCCAAAATTTCTCAAGTTGAAGCAAACCTTGACATTGTTCCGAGATAAAACCTCAGCCACATGACAAGGGCTCCCAGCGATATGCTTGAAGTTTTTTTGAAAGACACCTAAACCGTGTATGGACACAAACGGTACATTGGTCCCAAACATCAATTCAGTCAATCTGATTTACAGATCTGTATGAAAGACCTACTTCTCTATCTTTGTGAGGACTGAAAAAAGCTTCAGCATTGCCTTCTAAGGCACGAAGTGATTCTGAATTGATGCCACCCTTCCCCCATGCTTAAATATGAGCAATAGTTTCAAAGTACCCTTGACATTCCTACACATTTATACAGTTCACAGCCCCTTTCAGGGGAGGGAGGAAGATGCTACAAGCTGTAGCAACTTCTCAAGAAATAACCCAAACCAAAACCTTTGCATGGCAAATCTCCATCCTCTTTCAATAACCTGATTCATGGCCAGTTGTAACCTGTGCCTGATGTAACGCCATACAATCTATCTATGTTTTTCCTTGTAGTTTTGTTACAAATCCAGGCACGTTTCTTACCATGTTATGTGCACCATCACAAGAAAATGATGCCCAAAACGTTGCTATGACCTTCACCAGAAGTATATCAGTTCAATGGGCTCTAATGATTGCTGGGAATGATTATAGTAGAAGTATTCTGCATTTCAAACAAACCTAGAAACAAAAGTATTGCACCTTCGCAGTTGGGCTTTTTGCCCACACACAAATCATCAAGTAACAGTTTTGGTTTTACCCAATTCTACTGAATTTTGATACCTAAGACTGCTTTCAACAAGGCTTCTATCAATTTTACTCTCGCCTTGCAGAGATAGGTCATCTTCATCAATGCTAGCCTTTTGTTTATGGGCGACATACCACTTCAATGCTGTTTCACAAGTCAAGTAACAGCCAGTCACCAAGCATTGTTCACTCTTACAGTTACAAACTGTTCTGAAAATACAGAAAGCACTTTTATACTCTTTGTGTTCTTATGGGGGGGCTCAGTAGTGCCCACCTGCCTCTAATGTTTTTTAACTGCTTTATACAGTGTTTTCACAGAATTTTTTTTTTTTTCTCCTTAGTAACTGCTGCTGCTTGGATCTGGAATCATCAGAAATTATGACCAAAAGGTATCACTATACAGCCTCCAAATACCTATATAAAGTTACAATTGTATTTTGGTGCACCCAAACTGGAAAACCTCTTACAACCACACTAGTTTACCACTTACTATAATGAACTAATCCTATAATCCAGCCAGGCTAGATGTGGCTTTGAGCAACCTGGTCTGGTGGAAGGTGTCCGTGCCCATGGCAAGGGGCTTGGAACTAGATGGTCTTTAAGATGCCTTCCAACCCAAACCATTCTGGGATTCTATGATTCTATTCACTCCACAGTTCATCATGCTACTGGAAAAACCAAGCCAGAAGAAACCGTGGCATTAGTTCACTCAGATTAAATACAGCAATCCCTTCTCGTGTTGGCTGTGTCAAGACGGAAAATTTATTTTTTATAAGGCCTGTTCCTCTGATCCCTTGTAATTCCATCAGCTGCACTTGGCAGCAAAACTCCCTTAGTTGTAATATTACTACTGTCGTTAACTGTTGTTGGTTTGGGTGTTTTTTCCCAAAGATACTACCTCTCCACATTTAACACTGAAAAGGTAATAAGATTAACTAGCTGCTAGGCTCTCTAAATTTCCAAGAGTCATGCAAGAATTAAGTCAGCACAAAGATTTAAAGTTGAGAATCAATGGATCTGTCTTCCTTCCACAGAAATAGTTCCTCCAAGCTCTCTACAGACATGGGAACTGCTGCATGTGCCCAAGAATTTTCTTCTGTTAGCTTGCAAAGATATTTACATTGTGCTAGCTGTAGCCTTGCTTCCAATTTAACCATGTGTAGTGGAAAAGAGACAAACCTTGTTTGGTAACATAAGAATTGCTGCATTTGTTCCCAAGCCTGCTGCCTAACACTTTATAGTTCCAACACTTCTTAAATGAGAATGGATTGTTCCCAAAGAACATGCAATTCAAAAAACATTTTTGCTGTCCAGTTAGCTTCCAAACATACCCTTATATCACAGTGTGTTACAAAGCAAGGTCTTTATTCCGAAGGCCGAACAGCATTATCACCGGTGAGTATTCACCTGCCATACTTACTCCTCCTAGAATGGTTTTAACAGCTTCCTCATTGCTAGATACACCCCACAACAACGTGCACACCGCTGCACCCATTTCTGTGCAGTACTCTGCTTGCTGCAGGAGCTGCTGCTTGGCCTCATTCAGCTGCTGGCGGAGGTCTAGTTTCTCCTGAAACAGCGTAAGGAAATTTTGGTTGCACTTCATATCAGCCAAAACAAGTTTCTAGGCTAAGGGACAGAACAAAGGACATCATCATCACGGCTGTATTCGAAACGGTGGTGGCTGGGTGGGGGGTGGCAAACACGCAGGAGCTGCAGATAGATATAGCTCAGGAGAGAAGGTATGTAAGTCGTAAGCACATCATGGAGGCTGACAGTAACCAGAAGCCTGTCCACAAGGTCAGGCCAAGTGACCCACTGAGACTGAGTGGCACCCAGAGAAGCCTGATAGGAGCGTCTACTCCTCCTAAGCAAACAACCCCAGCCTCTTTGAGAGAGAAGGGATTTCAGCAGAGTACAGCCTTTCCAGACACCTCACAAAAGATACTGGAAACATCTTACAGGAAGGGAGGGTTGTTTTGTTTTTCAAAACAGGCTTCTGCCTTAGCCAAGGTGGTAGAGTTGCTGGATATCTAGGATAAATACTGTTGTCTCTTCCAAGCTTTTTCTATTGGCGTATTCCCAATCAGCAGTGTCAAAGTATGACAGAGTCCCTGGAAAAAACACACCTAAGGTTTGAGGTTTGGAGGGCCTTTCATGCCAAGAAAGCCCAGGCACCACTGTGCATCCATCACCTACACGAGCTGCGCAGTGGTCCTCGCCACAAAGCATAAGCAGAGAACAGAGCAATCCAACACAACCAGGACAGTTTCTGTTTGGCAGTACTTTTTTCCAATCACCTGGGAAGTCAGCCAGAAGAATATCACTAGATTGGGTACAACTCTAGGTCTCGCTGGCTTCCTACAAACTGCCACAGGGGTAGTGAAGCTGCTGCACTTCTCATCTTAGAGCCAGCAGACACAGCGAGATCAAGGCAGGGACACTGCCGTCTGTGGTCTCTCAGGGTGGGTGAGGGCACTCTGCTAACTCGGAGTGGGGTGGTATTAGACAATGCGGCAAGGAAAGATAAAGGGCAGGCAAGAAAAATGGTGCTAACTCAAGTATTAAAAAAAAAAAAAAAGAGAGAGAAATCACACTGTCAAAAGAACAGAAGGATCCTGCTCTGACCATTTCATGGACAAGGGATTTTCAGATTCACCAGAGGAAGCACTCTTCTCAGCACAGCCTCCCCTCTGTGTTTAGCTATCAGGAGGAAGTAGGGGGAAATGAGAAGGAATCTCCTCTATATCAATTTGGAAAGCAAATAAACCGAGTAAAACTTTCCACCATGTATTCTCATCAAGATTTTAAAATAATTATCTGGTCATTTTGGGGATTCACCTCAATGTCTTGCGCTGAGAGTCTGGAAAAACAGAAATGTAAACTCATCTGAAAATGTACGTAGCATGATATCAAGCAGCACAAAGCTGCTTGTACTCTGTCACCAATTACCCACCTAGCCTCCCGCAGCACACCTGACAGCATGATTCACATTGCTTTATCATGCTGCTAATGGAACGCACAGGCTAGGATTTGTAACGTCCAAATTAAATTTATCAAGCAGATATCGCTGCATATTTACACTCTGGAGTCCCTTTCACCTTACAGTTTAACATAAGCAAAAGACTGACACCTGCTGCTGATTCCCTACGAATAGAAGTCGCAGGAAAAGTCCTTTATTTCTTAACACCTTGACCATTTTTAAGTTCACCAAATTCTAGCTTTTACATAACTCACTGCCAGACCTAGCAGCTTTTCTGCCACCACGAGCACCATCAAAACATCCACAGGCATCTTCCTGTCCAATCCCTGTACCATCTCTCTTTTCCATAGGAAAATGTATCTTTAAATACACTGCATTTGCATTTTGATGTTAGTACTGAATAGTAAGACATAAAGCTCTAATACCAAAGCTAGATCCCCTAACAAGGATGCAAAGCCAGCACAAGAAATGCCAGATTTTTTTAATAGATCAAAAGCAACATCAGAACAAAGATACAAAGCAAGGAAAACAAAATAGTACATTCACAAGCCAGGAAAATAAACGGAGCCTGCAAAAGCAAATAAACTCGCTGGAAGCAACACCCCCGAGTTCACATGGCGAAGCAACCACTGTGTTATGCAACACCACCACCTTCAGGAAAGGGTCAAGGCACAAGACTACAGCAGTGCCTTAGTAGGTAACTACGAAAGGACAGACAAAAGCAGCATTAGCCAACAATAACATGGGCAGTTCAAGTTTTGCTAAGGCTCAGAAAGCACTGCAATTCCCTAATCAGTGATACAGCACTGCACAGAAAATTTGGAATGCCAAGAGTTGATGTACGATCCCCTAAGAAAAGGGCACTGCCCAACTAGAAAATGCATTTATTTTACGTTTGTTTCAGTGAATCATTTCCTTCTCCTCCAGAAGATGAATGTGTAGAAAACAATTCAGAAACTACATGAAAGGACACCTGTAGCAGACCAGCAACCAAACGAAAAACACCATGCAAACTGATTAACAGCAGCAAAAACCACACATATACCTACATCGTCATCTTTTACCCCAAAGTGCTAAGAGACTTCACAACGTAGATAAACACAATCCACTCAGATGAATGCACCTTTGTAGTACACAACAGAGGCCATTCAGCCACCCAGCGTATACTGCACAACAGCAAAGATATGAAGAGCTTTGATCAAGAACACCAAGACAACTACTCTTAGTAAACTATCCATGCTTGAAGTGAAACTTTCATCCAAAAGAAATCCCAAACCTAAACCACCTGCTATTTATTTTGCTATATTAACAAGAATAAAGGGTGGGACCCACTTTATTAATACCTAAGCAGCAACACTGAATCTTACAGATATTTTACCCTGGGTGCTTATATAACTGAAGACCTGGATGCACTGCAACACCACCCATGTACCTATTGCCGAACAACACCAGCTATCCTGAAATACTTATTTTGAAGTAAGGAATGCCCAAACAGACAACATCATACTTTCACATTCACACCGAACTTCATTCTAGAATGGCTTGTCCACACAGATGTGCCCTAAAAGCGCATGACTGAACCGTTCATTTATTCCTTTCCAAAAAGGAAATAATTTCCGTAGATCCTCCTATCTTTGTGCAGTTCCAAGGCTGGCAGACGCTAACTCTAGAACCCAGGCCAAGTGAGCTTCTGCTGAAGAGAGCTGTCAGCCCCAAGGAAATGAACTTTTGCAGCAAATAATCACAGCCGATTCTCACACCTCTCAGCAATTAAGCCGCTAGTCTGTGTGATCCTGTATGAAACACAACAGCTTCACAGAAGAGCCGCAGTATGAGAAGTCACGGTCCTTGCTGTTCCTTCACTGTTAAAACTCTCCCCTCTTGTAATAACCACATATAACATTGACAGAGCAAAAGGAGCCCTGTATTGTTCTTCAACTCACAGCTGTACATGGCAAGTGGATCAATAGGAGCATTGGGAAAGACTATTAAAACTAAACAAAGGTACACAGCCTACAGCAAGCCAGAAGAGAAGCCAGTTTCGTTTTGTACGCTGCATCGCTGACGCTACCTTCCATTGTCCTCTTTGAAAATACGTTGTAGCTACATTAAATTCAAAAGAACCGATTCTGCAAAGGACCTCTGGATGCCGGCTACACCACAATCCTCCCAAATACCCGATGCTTTACTTTAACATGTTAATATAAACAAAATGCTAAGGGTTGGGTTTTAACTTGACATACACCAGAACGAACCCCACCAAGAAGCCTGTAACGCAACCCCACACAACCGCGCCTCGCTACGGAAGTTAAGAGTGGCCTATGCAGTTGTGCAAGAGTTACGTACCCAAGTGGGAGACTGACTGTCAGCTGGTACCTCAATTTATACACATTGAACACTTTTTGGTACTGTTTCCTACTCTATTTTTTCTAGTTATAATCTTGACCCCTTTGCTCTAGAAGCATCAAGGGGACAAAACCATCCTTTATGAACTTACAGGTACTTAATTTACACACCACCTGACTGTATTAACGGAAATTCCAGATTGTTTTTCAGTCTGAGGATGTATTTTGTGACATACATGAAAAACCGACCATTACTGCTTTTGTTATGAAAACTCGAGCATACAGATACCAATATTCTAACAGCAAATCTACCTTCTTCTCTCTCATGCAATCTGCCTGGGCTGTTTCCAGACGGGCTCTGAAGTGTTCACAATCCATTTTCAGCTGCTCTATTTCCTCCTCCTTTTTCTCCATGTCTGTTGATAGGATAAATCAGATAAGCAAAGTACTAAGTTACGACCAAGCGGGCTTGCACTCTGGAGAGAAGAATCCATGAAGAGCAGCTCTAATGAGGTGCTTAAAACTCTTTTTGATTGTGTTAGATCACCTCCACGTGGCTAACCCAGCAAATTGCAATTCGCCGAATCTCGACAGTTTTCCTAAGGAACTAACCAAACATGATGTTTCTGATTTAAATCAGGGAAAGACTGGGGGGGGGGGGGGGGGGGAGCACAACTGCA
>NW_010265788.1:11549-17677 GCF_000690775.1 Eurypyga helias
GGGAAATCACATCTAGCTGTTAAATACTATGTGCTAATAAGAGACAGTTCTGGAAGAGAGCTCCAGCTCCTGAGGAATTCTTTAAAAATTACTCAATTTCTACTTTGTTTGGGTTTTTTACGATAGTTTTCATGTCTGGTATCTTCGAAATTCAGTGAGTAGAGTGAAAAGTCTAAGAAAAAGAATACCAAGATCAGTGAAAAGTGAGTGCTTCAACATACCATGTACAAATTATATGAATAGCAAGAAGGAAATGCAGCTACTCCAAACATTTTAAATTAATATTTATGAAGTATTATAAGATATTACAAGCTAATTAAACACGTCAGTGACAAGCAAATTTTACAATTCCCTTAAAAATTAATCTCTGATGTTATCAGAAATACATTCTGATTTAGATGCTCCATTTTACTGAACTAAAACCAAGTTAAAAGTATTGTACTTCATGATCATGAGGTATGTTTTACAAAATTCACTTTGAAGGATATTTTTAAGGATTGTGGTATACTATATTTTTCTTTAAAAACCACAGTTCTCGATGCTTAGTATTTATACTGAGAAATGGAAAAACACTTAAGAAATTCCAAAAAGTAATATCCAAAGAACATCTACTCTGATTTTGGTTAGCTTAAAACACCAGTTACACTCTGCTTCGAGCGCCACACCCCAAATCATGTGAGCATGGTCTATGGCTTAACACACTTCAAATACATTATAAAATACTGACCACATGTTACGGGAAGTATTTACTAAAGAACATATCAAATTCAATCATAAAAAGATAACAGTCCCCATTATCCAAAAAGCTTGGATTCTGGCATTTTATTTAGTGATTCTGCAGTATCTGGAAATAAATTCCTTTCTTTTTTGGTCCTAATTCACAAAATGTCGTCAATACAAATATATACACACTGCTTTGAGTAGCAAGTATAAAAGTTGATAATCTAGCCACAAACAGCTGCTCTAAAGAGGTGGAACGTATTTCCACTCAGCCCTTGCATGATTCTAAGCCATCAGCACTAACACTTTTTAACAGAAACCAAAGAGGCGAGGCAAGCCAAGGCAAGGGTCCGCTCCTAGGAAAGACAGATGTGCCAGGGCACATATATGCTCTCTAAACATTCTGTTCTTTTCAACCTGCCATCGAATGGATGCATTGAGTTTTTGAGGAGTAACTCTCGACAGTGGCAGGAAAATTTGTGTTCGTCAAGTAAAGAAAATGAAGTCCTGTGCACCTGTTGCTATGTGGGTGTGAGTCTCAGGTACTTGACAGAGAGACATCTTGCGCATGAGCAGGCGATGCTCTGCTTATCAACAGCAGGGCAAGGACCAGTTCATCCTTGCCACAGAAGTACATCCAGTGAAAATCTCTCTCACTGCAAGGAAACAAGCTCTGCTGAATGAGAAGAATCACTTCCAGCCTTTGCGAGGATGGATCCACCCTAAATCCAGCAGCAGCACAGCCAGCAGATACAGATATCCCCCCATCCTTCACTGGCAGACCTCAAAGGTCCTGGAACCAAAACTGAGTGAGGAGTAATATTACACTACTGAGTGTAATAAAAAGCTACCTATGGGTTTTTAAGCCCTCCAGATAAAAGAAGGATCTGTGAACCTCCAAGGTACTATGATGAGGAGAAGGGGGAAAAAAAAAAAGGGGTAATATTGGAAGCAGCTGAACAGAGACCCACTTCAAGCTGTGCCCTAATCATGGAAACTCCCCCTTACGCTCAGTCAGCTCTCCCAGCTGTGCAAACCTTTGCTCTGAAAAGAATCCAAGGCTACATACACCAGTCCTGACATTTGAGAGCTTCTTGACACGCAGCAGCAGCACGAGCAGCAGACACATGGCTGACACAGAAGCCTGCAGCTGTGCTGCCGAGTCCTGCACACCCTGGTCCTCAGCAGCACACCGGGAAGCCCAACAGGTTCTGCCGCTGGCTCCAAGTCCCAGACCCGCTCTCTCGACACTAAAATCTTGAGGCTCAGACTATCTACCTCCACTAAGTGAAGAAGCAGCCTTCACTATCAAGTTGGATGAGCAAATAAATATGAAATGGCATCCTTATACAAACATGAAATACGTAATTTCCCCACTGTAGCATAAAGCAGACTCTGGGAAGAAGTGGCATTTGCTCCAGAGACAGACAGCAGACTCAAAAGCAGAACAAGGCACTGGGCACAATGAAAGGAGGCTCATATTTCAGGCTTAAGGTAGACTCAATTCTCATCCACGCTATAGGTCACATCAAGACATTTCCTGGACCAGAGATCTCACCTCAAAGCTCTGGGAAGTAGAGAAACGAGTACAATTACCACGAATGCCAACAAGTGATGGAATTCCAATACTGCCGATCCAAACAGTAGATCAATGTTACATGCAATCTTTAACACTTCCCCCGTGGGCCGAGTTCAGCTAAACTCACACACCATCATACAGGAAGTTTGTTGGAACTCTTTTCTAAGATTCCTGAGACTAAACACTCTTCCTGAGGAGGGCAGTAAGAACAAAACAGACCTTCCATTCTGAAATGAACACTGATGCTGGCAAAAGCCTTAGTGAAGACCCTGACACCAACCCAAAAAGTAGGTGCCGGTTGCATTGACCACTGCCTGCTCCGACCTCAGATACCACCCAAGGGATGCTCCCACAGCAAACAGGTGTCCTACTGACCTAGATATACCTGTGAAAAATGCAAAGACCCTGTGCCATCCAACCTTGTGTGAACTGCACGCACCAAAGCCTCCTTTCAGTCTGCCTCACTGCATGCTGCAGAGGTAGGAGCAGACTGGAGTCGCAAAAATCCCCACTTGACTTGTCCAGCTGTAGGGGCAAACAATGGCAGGGACCTGAATAAATACACAAACGTCCTCACTAACTGCAAGACAGATATCCACTGCGGGGATATAGGCAAGAGTTTAAAGGCTGGCTCAGCTTCAGGTACTCCTCCAAAGGATCCAGGGAGCACCGCCCAGCCAGCAGAAGATCGGTAGGAAAGTCTTAAAATCCCCATGTTGATGCCACAGACCTGCTGCTGGGAGGCCCTGGCAGTGTCTCCTTGATGCCTGGCACAAGGAGTGCAAGAAGGATCAGTGAGAGAAATCTTGAGACCGAACACTGATGCAGGTAGGTGAAGCAAGGGTCTGACTAGCTGAGGACCCTGATGCAACTCGAAACAGCCCTTGACGCCTGGCAATAGCATAAAGAGAACATTGCCAGGTCCCGCATCACTTCTTGTGTCATGGATTATATCTCAACTAGCAGCAGGAGAGGTGGTACGGCCTTGTCATCTCTGTGAGGATTTGATGGCATGGAAGAATCTTCCCAGAGTGGATGAGTGAGGCAGCTGGAAGCTCTGTCCCCAACCTACTGCGTGGTATTGGAGACAGGCTCTATCTTGCTCTCTCCTAGCTAGCTGTTGCAAATTAATTCTCAATTAATCAATTGATATTCTAGAAGAGGTATACTTTCTGTAATCTGTAGCAATGCTCGTCCCGTGTCTTTTTGGCCAAGACCGGTTCCCAGGTGAACAGGTAAATTGTACTGCTGCATGTAACTGCTACAGCCTAGGGATAGAGCTGACTCAGATTTGGCCCTGATGGCACGTTGAGAGTGGTGTAACTGTCGAAAAAATAATGCACAGAATCATAACACTGAAAAAATGGACTTTGGGGACAGAAGGGAAAAGACCTTTGTAACAGAGTCTTTAACTTTTTTATTATTATGAATATTTAAGGCAATAAAAACATACAAGCTAAAAAACAAGATAGGCTAAATACGACATTATCTCTTCCTTTAACTTTTTATCCTCAGCTAGTGACCACATTTTTTTAACTGTGTATTTACAGTGCGATTTTGAAAAACAGAATGCTTTTGCTTTTTCTCCAAGAGGAATCACTTTCCCTGATATAGCTTCCCTTACTAAGTATGTTTTAATACACAGTAAAGTATTTTTAAATATTAATTTGTCATGTCTAATTATTCCTAATGCAGTTTGTAATTTTCTTCATTTCAAATGCATTAATCTGCAGAAGCAGTCGTTGAACATCACAGTTTAATCTGAAATACCTCCACAAACTCTACAGCTATTCGTAGGGGCTTGACAGTTTGTTCTAAGTAGTTCTGGCAGAAAACTCCAAGAGGTTGCAACACGATACTACTCACTTGATTCAATAGCATCCAGTTTCTGGAATGTCCCCAGGATATCCCCATTTACTATTTTGGGTAAGAAATCTTGCAATTGCATAACCTCAGTTGTCAGTCTTTCCAAATCCCTTCTTCTAACTTTAACAAATTCCTCTTTGGTCTCAACCTTCTGAAATAAAAAATAAACAAACAAACCAACCAAAGACACTGTTACACCCTTGCAGTGCTCTTCTGCTCAAATTCCTTCTCTCGGACAAAATCTTCTTTATTACATCATTTCAGAAATTCATAACCTTTTAAAAGGGAAATATCCAGTAATAACTAAACCCAAGAGTCTCCAAGATGGACTCTCTGACTGTAACCTAGTTTTTACCACTCTGGCCTAAAGCAAATCATATTACCTCTCTGCATCTGTTTTCCACCTAAAGTGTGTGCAGTGTACTTCAGAAAGCTGTAAAAATTAACATTCACATTTTAAAATGTGAGAAGCTATGCACATGCCAAGCTATTGTTCCAAGACAGTTGAACACAATACAGTAACTCGGTTTTTGAATTAACTCAAGTATTTGCAAGATCCTCAGTCACCTTGCTAAATTACAACTGCTCTTTCAGAGGAAACTGTATTTTTTCAAAAGAATTCATCTTTTGTGAAGAGCAAGAAATACTTGCAACCCAATCTCACATAAATAATTTAATCCCAAGTTAAGACAACAAATGTTTACTGGTTTCCTCTTCTGCCAAGCTATTGCTAAAAAATACCTTTAATTCCAGAGCCTAAGAACGTGCCTTAATTTTAAAATTAGGGAGAAATTTCTGTACCAGAAAGTTCCTGAACTCCAATTTCTGATGTACGTACATGTGCACAGTGTTGTTTCTTAAAAAGGCTACCATATACACAGAGAGATAAAAAAGGTTTAACGTCCTCTGCCTAAAACATGAACCACCTAACATGCTTTCACGAAGCAAAATTTTAACATATCCTAGTACTATTTTGCACTGCACTGAGAATAGTGCAGAAAAAACGAGAACCCTTACTTATCACATCTTATTCCAGAAGGAAGAGGGTACTACAGAACAACACAAGAAATTACGTCCTGCGGGTACAAAACATGCCATCCCCAGGGCCCTCTGGAGTCCAGCCTCACAAGTGGAGGTCGTTACCACTGGTACAGACAAAGCTACCCTGGCATTTCTACCCTTTTCAACCATTTCCTACAATTCTCAATTTCTACTTCCCTACTTCCCCAGGTTAAAAGCTTCCTTTCAGTTTTGCTTCCTACTCTATTTCTTTCACATCCGTCTTTCAAAACCAATTTTAGGGACAGAACAGGCCAGTTCCAGCTTTCCCAGTTCAGAGGCATCAGAGCCACAAGAAAGGTTTAACTTTTAACTCGAACTGCATGCTCTAAGCTGTGTTTAGGAAGTGCTTATGGCAGTTACCATGGCCCAATATCACCACAGTACATGATTCAAGAAAAATACAACCCGTTTAGGTCTCAGGGAAGTATGGAATAAACACGTGGCAATGGGAGCCTACCATCCGCACGGCAGCAAACAGGAGGACTGAAAGCCAGCTCAGTATTGCTCAAAATTACGGAGGGCATTTTGGTGCAGAAATAAAAACAGCCCTGTTCACCAGCAGAAGCTAAATTCAAATAATACACACTAGTGAAGTACTGGATCGAAATAGGAAATACACAATAACGAAAAGATTCTCGTTTATAGTTCCCGCTGTGAGCGCAGACCTTTCCAACACCGCAGTTCCAACAGACAAGCGTTATTTTCTCTGTTCAAGCAGCTACTCAGCATCTCCCCCAACTTCAACAGTTACGTTAAAAACAAATATCCTTTCTCCACCAGCCCGGGGTGCCTGGCGCTCCTCTACCAGCCCCCTCACGCTCCCCCTTACGAGGGGGAGTCCCCCACGCTCGCCCACGGGTGTACTACAAGCCCACGCTGCGGGCAGGAGCCCAACGGAGGA
>NW_010265789.1:0-1687 GCF_000690775.1 Eurypyga helias
CGTCACCGATCTCCACTCGGAAATATTCTTTCTGTTAAAAGAAGTGACTTCACAGATAAGGCTGAGGGTCTCTGTCTAACCCACCACTGTTGGTCTGGACTGTACATGAGAGTTTGGACCCCCACTGTACCTTCCTACATTTCCTGATTAATGAACTAGAGCATCTCTCATAAACGGAAATGCTAAGAGAGCTGTGACTGTTTAGCCTAGTGCCAGAGCCCAATATTATGTGACCAGATTCTTTTAGATATTCCACACATGGAGGGTGTAATGTTCAATAAGAAATTTACTTATTTGAAGATAATTGATGTTACACAGGATTTCTGATTTAACAGTGATACAATGAAAACACAAAACAAATGTAAGTTACACCTAACAAAACATATCAATTGCAATACATAGTTCAATCACAATACCAATGTGATACTCATTACCAGCCTCTATAATATGCTCAACATCAGGATTTTAGGTGTTCCCTGTTGCTGGGAAGGAATATGTGGATTGTGATAGTGACTGAGCACTGGCACAGGTTGCCTGGAGACCTTCTGGAGTTTCCATCTTTAGAGATATTCAAAAGCTGTCTGGTCATGGTCCTGGTCAGACAGCTCTAGAGGGTCCTGCTTGAGCAGGGAGTTGGGCCAGAGGACCTCCAGAGGTTCCTTACAACCTCAATCATTCTGTGATTCCTACCCCTCTGCAACACTATGTAACAGAAACAGGTGCTTGACCATGGAAGACTGACCTTCTGAATGATGGCATTATCGGCCATAGCCTGAAGGAATATCTCCATTTTCAGGACTCTTAAGGCAATAAAGGCTTTCTCAGGAGAACAAAGAGCAGTGCTGTGAGTCTGGGCATCTTGTTTCATGCCTACATAAGTCACAGGCAGCATGACATGACACAGAGCGGCCATCAGAAATTGTCCATGTCTCTCTTGAATGCTGGTAGGGCTGCAGAGTGATGATGTGCAGAGCAAATGGGAGGATTAGGTGAGGAGTCAGAGCACCATGTGGACTAGAGGGCTTTTGAAAACTAAGATGCTAATTCTGGAATCAGGCCTGTGTGTTTTGGTGGTTAGCAAATTTGCTTGTGTGAATATGGATTCTATTGTATCACAACATTTCAGGCACAGAGGCCATTTCCTGACACATTTAGCTTAGTGGTATGGATGTTGCCTCTCAGTCTGTTCCATTTAAATCACAGCTAGAAATTCAGAGAGCTTCATAGCAAGTTTTTCATAATTTTAGTCCAGATTCATATTGTCACAACTTCTGACACTGGAAAGTTAAGCATCTACTCTAAGGTGTCATCTAATCACAATTCTCTTTAGTTCAGTCCATTCTTTCATTTGTCCATTGTTATATTTCTGACTAGAAAAGGTTTCCCTTTTTAACACCTTGCCTTGAAGTTTCCCTTTGTGTCCAGGATAAGACAGTTTTGCTCCAACCATTCCCTAAATATGAATTATCTTCTCAATGTTGCTTACACAGATTTGTGAACTACTTTGACTGAAGGTAATATCTACTATTTTTTAGCTTTGTAGTGCATTCCATATGTTCAGAAGTCCTCTATTGGCACACTGTCGTGGTTTGCCCCAGTCAGCAATCAAACACTGCACAGATGCTCACTCACTTCCCCTCCTCCCCCAATAGAATGGAAGACAGAATTGGAGGAAAAAAATAAGAGA
>NW_010265790.1:0-66136 GCF_000690775.1 Eurypyga helias
CCAGCCTGTATTTGTGCTTGGGATCACCCCAACTCGGTTGCAGGACCTTGCACTTGGCCTTGTTGAACTCCATGAGGTTGGCAGCGGCCCACCTCTCCAGCCTCTCCTGGCATCCCTTCCCTCCAGCATGTTGACTGCACCACACAGCTTGGCATTGTCAGCAAACTTGCTGAGGGTGCACTCGATGCCATCATCCATGTCACTAATGAACAGTACCAGTCCCAACACCAACCCCTGAGGAACGCCGTTCATTACTGGTCTTCACTCAGAGATGGAGCTGTTGACCAGCACTCTCTGAGTGCGACCATCCAGCCAGTTCTTTATCCGCCGAGCGGTCCGTCTGTCAAATCCATGTCTCTCCAGTTTAGAGACAAGGATGTTGTGTGTGACAGTATCAAAGACTTTGCAAAAGTCCAGGTAAATGACATCAGTTGCCCTTCCTCTATCCACCAGGGTCGTGACCCCATCGTAGAAGGCGTTATATATATATTCGTTAGGTATGATCTGCCCTTGGTGAAGCCATGCTGGCTGTCACCAACCACCTCCTCATTCTCCATGTGCCTTAGCATGGTTTCCAGGAGGATCTGCTCCATGATCTTGCCAGGCACAGAGGTGAGACTGACTGACCTGTAATTCCCTGAGTCCTCTTCTTTTTTTTTTTTTTGTAATATTAACAAAGGCAGAAGCTGATGATAATAGTCAGTGACAGACTGGGTATGTTTCAGAGTTTGACTTAAACTTTCAAGAACATTGAGTAGGTAAGCTTCTACTGTTTTGATTTTCTTCACACAACAGTTTCACAGATTTACTTCAGTACTGAAAGTGCTGTACCTTTCAAATTTTTATTACTGCATGACCAGGGAAACATGAGGATCAAAGGGAAGAATTACATGAAACCTAAATGAATGTATGGCTGAAGAAAAAGAAAATCAATAAAAAACCCAATTACACTCACCTCCTGAAAAAACAACCCAAGCAAACAAACTCTATTGTCTCAGGAACCGTAGTGTACTGGTTTTGGCTGGGATACAGTTAATTTTCTTCACAGTAGCTTTTATGGTGCTATGATTTGGATTTGTGCTGAAAACAGTGTTGATAACACAGGGATGTTTTAGTTATTGCTGAGCAGGGCTTACACAGAGTCAAGGCCTTTTCTGCTTCTCACACTACCCCATCAGTGAGCAGGTTGGGGCTGCACAAGAATTTGGGAGGGGACACAGCTGGGACAGCTGCCCCCAACTGACCCAGGCATATGCCATATTTTATGATGTGGTGCTCAGCAATAGAAGCTGGGGCGGGAGGCCGACAAGGACATGCTAAAATGCTACCTGTGTGTTTCACAAACTTAGCTGATTATCTCAGCAGAAGCGGAATGCAATCTCCAGTCAAAGGATACACAAATCTGCACCAGTTAAAACATAGTCAGTACTTTCCTACGGCTTTATATAGTCTGGCATATATGTGTATGTAGATATATCTATGCACAATTACAGAGAGAGGAAGAGATTGGCCTCTGTATAACTGATTACAAAATCAGTAGTTGAGTCTGGAGATATTTTATTCTTGCAACTTGGATTTGTTTTTTTTCTCCAAGTGTTCTGTGTTACAGACCCGTCCGCACATTACTTCCATCACCCATCTGCCTGCTGGACCTTGGATCCTGGGCTGGGATTTGCTGTCTTCACTCAAATTTGCAGAAAGCTAACCCAGAAAATGTCAAATACAATCAGAGGCCAGTTCATAGGCCATAGCAAAGACACACGAGAGAATATGTTCTCTCCCTTAAGATACCATAACTCTGACTATGCGCTGTTTCCACCTGCCAGTGAATTTAATTATGGAGATTTGATTCTTACATCTTGAAATATATTTGTGGGGCTTTTCTCCCCCTTTCTGTCTGCTAGGTCAGGCTCACATAAAGCTGGCACATCTCTACAGTAACAGGAATGTAAAACCAAACTCTTATTATTTCATTAAATTAAAAGATGCAGAGTCCTATTCACATCAGCTCCTTCAAAACTGTATTTTTGTTTTAGCAAGGAAGTCTTCAAACTAATGTCAGACAGATATCTGGGATGGCTATTACTTTCCCCTGTCATGGGATCAGAAGAATCTGTGTAGTTGCCTTTGGCCTGGAGACAAAATAATCTTGTGGCATGATATCAAGAAAAGGGCAAGAGAATAACAAGGAGAATGAAGAAATTGCTTGACCAAGCCAAAAAACATGAAGTTGGAGCCAAGCCAAAGCCAGCCCCAAAACACAATTCAAACTGTGAAAAGCCCTGGGGCAGCTGGCCCATTACTTGCCATGGGTTGGTTGGTTCACAACAGTACTGGACTGAGGAAACTTGCACCCTCCCTCCAGCTCCCCCAGCTCCATCCACCCCCTCTCAAGGTAGGGATGCTGGGCATCAGCCCTAAGACAGACTGGAAGCCGAAACAGGAAAAGGAAAACATGCAGGAGAATTTATGGGGATATTTGATTGAATTTGAATGATTTTGACAAGTGATGGGGTGCCAGGGCTCTTGGTGCATTTGAAAGAAAGAGCAGGTACTTGATTTTGGGATGTGGTGGACTTCTCTGGTTTTGACAAAGGGCTGAGGAGGAGGCTGATCACACTGGGTAGGTGAGTTGGTAAGAAGAAGCTCTGGTGCAATCCTGCTCTCTGTGAAAGGCAATGCCACCAGCCAGGGAAGCTTTAGATAACATCATTACTTCCCACAGCACTCTCCAGCTTCTTCCACAAAAAAATCATGCTTCTTAGAGACTGGAGACTTATTGGGGAATTATCTATTCCCATGCTTAGTGTTTTTTAAGGGTCTGGTCCAAAGTCCTTGGAAGTCTTTCAGTTGACTGCAATGGTCAATGGCTCCAAATCACAGTGTCTTTTATATAGCTTTTACCAAGAACTTCATAATGATGTGTTGACACCTCATAGCATTCCTCTGAGGTTGGGCTTCACAAGGAAACTCTTTTCCCAGCTCATTTGTTTTGATGCTCACATCATTTTTCATGCTGAAAAGGGAAGAAACTATCTGGAAATCCAGGTTCCGTGGGCTCCATATAAAGCTAGAAAAAAAGAGCTTTGAGAAATGGGTTCTCTTATTCCTCCCACAGCAAACCTACTGGATCATTCCTCTGCTAAGTCTTTCATCTTCTGTGCTGGATCACATGCAGGCAAGGCCAGCCTGAACACAGAAAAGATGAAATAGAGAAATGAGGCAGAGGTGGAGGTCACAACAGGAGGGAGGAGCAGGAGGTGGTCTGAGGATGGGCTGGCACCAGGAAGACCAGCAGAGGACCAGGAAATGGAGACCTCAGCATTGGACAGTGGAATGTTCTGATAAGAATCAAGATGGTACAAAATGAAATGTTTCATGGAATAACTAGACTAGACATCTAAAAAATACTTGTTCTCACCTGAGTAACAACCTCACTACTCATCATTATGAAGGCTTTTGTTTTGTGGCATAAGATCTCACTGGCTGGCACAATAGAGATGGAGGGACACTCAGGAAAGCCACCTGCCCTTGTTAAGTGCTTAAGGCTTATGGAGTGTGAGGAATCAGCATTACCCTTTCTCTGTGACTGAGCCATTGTAGTTTTTGATCGATAGAGATTATGGTTTCAAATCCTGGCCATTTATTTAGACCTAAAACCAGGAAAAGAAACACCAAGCTAAATAGGTAAGTATTCTATATAAGTCTTCTCACAAGGGCAAATGAGAAAAATGTTTTTCCATAGTATACAAGCTCTCTTTCACTTACCTATTCTCTTTTCTTCATCTAGGTTCCTCCAGACAAATTAAGTCTTCCATGTGACTCTGAGATTTTCCACTTGCTGTATATTTCCAGATTCAAATTTGTCCAAGTTGTACCTTAGGAAGCCAAAATCTTTAGCAGCTGCTTGTGATCTAGCTAGCCCAATGGCTAGCAAGAGCTGCAGAGAGAGGATCCTACTGAAGGTTGCCATTGACGTTGGTTTGTGTGCCTGCAGGGAAATAAGAGAGCTCTCCCATGCAGACAGTTTTGTCATCATTCAAAAGAAAAAAGTTTTCTTCTTAATCTTAGTGACCTAATGAAGTAAAGTGCTTGAGGTTGGTAGGGTTGGGCAAAGTACTACTCTTTGGTAGTCTTTAGTTCAATCTGCCCCTTTGGGAGGGAAACTGCAAATGACTGATCCAATTTAAAGGTGGCTTTTATTCTGTGCAGACATCTGAAAGACGGCTGTACATCCCTTTTCTCACATCCTCAGTGATTCTTACAGTGCTTGGGCTTAACTGGGAAAAACAGGAATTTCAAAGTTCAAGATCCAAACGTGCCTCTGGTTTCTATCTGACAGGACTTTTTCTTCCCAGTGGGCTGATGAGAAAGACCCTTTAAAAACCATCTGTGTGAACAGAAGAATATATGTGCTGTCAGATGCAGATATCGGAGAAGGTGGTGCTGAGAGACCTGAGAGATTCCAGGGTTCCTCTGTCTCAATATGAAAGGCTTTCAGTAGCATGTACTTTTGGTAGACCCAGGCTACAAGTCAGTGCAATATACATGATGAACAACCGCCACTCATTAATGAAGTTGCCCTTTGATATGTTAGTAGACCTGTGACCCTTCTGAAAACATTCATTTCCACAGCAACTGCTGGGATAGATAGCCAGCCGGAAGGGTTGAACCGAACAGCATTTGTGTTAGCCATGATCTGTCTTTAAAACAGAAAGTGTGGTGGTAAATCATGAAAAGATAGCGTGGAAGTACATGAGTTTGGATCCTTAAAAAACACCAAAACACCAAGAGATCTGTCAAATAACTTTAAATTCATAAGCATTTTCCAAATGCATTTCCAAGAACAGCATCCAGTCTCCAGTGTGGAGCACGCTGCTGCAGCAGTCATTTAAAGTTCTGCTAAATCATTCTGCGATTCTCTAACTGGTACTAATAGCTTTTAGGCTGGCTGGCAATCTCACGCCAATAGGAAGCCTTACACAGGCTTCCAGACCATTTATGTGTGCGGGTGAGCGAGAGAGAGCACCACAGATTTAATTTAGTACCCTTGGTGGCTTTCAGTAGAATATATATATATTAATCACTTGTGACTTCTGGTTTGGGGGGTGGGGGTTCATCTGGAGTACAGGAAAATCAAATGAAACTCATAAAGATGAAAGTTGTCTTGATTTCATTTGCTGATTTTAAACAGCAAATTGTTTCTTACCCATCCTTGCATGATAATTGGTAAATGTACTGAAATGGGTTATTTGAGTTTCAATGGACTCTCCAGGCAATCACACAGTAACTGGAGTTCAGAATGTGCCCTATAGGTACGATTGCTAATTGCATTGCTCGGATAATTTCTCTCTGGGAGGAACACATTGTATTTCGAAGCTGGCAACTTGCAATGAGGAGGCAGGGCCAGCTTTAGCTGTGTCTGGCATGGGGTCCCCAAGCAGACGAGAGGCTGTAGCATGGCTCTGAAAATGTGAGCCATTGACTCAGCTGCAGGCAGCAAGAAATAGGAGTAAATTCTGTGAGATGAATGAGACTCTCTAGGTCTGTAGGCAACATTACTCTGCAGATGAGAGTCACTATATCAGACATTAGGCATTGAATATTACACTTTAATTTGGTTGAGTAGTGGCTGTCTGATGCCCTCAGAGGGCAATTTATCCTATCGGTGCTAAGGACTTGCATTTCCAGAACATGAGTCATCTCCTTATCTGTGGATAACTTCCCTTCTGCAGGTGCCTTTGAGATGGAGCCTGGCTTAGACTTGCACACTGAACTCCTGATCACGGTTAGGATCAGAGGTCTCATGCCAAGGGCTGAGTTTAATCCAAGAAGCTCCAGGGCAGAACAGTCCTGGGGAGAGGTTTCGTTATAAGAATCTAAATCTGGAGTGGGGGACGAAGCTACAGGAGTCTCTGCTGGTGCAGCTGAGAGCAGACCATGCCCGTAGTCTGCAGATTACAGCTGTGAGGACATTTTAGTGGTTCTTATCTCACATCTACAGAAAGAAAGGAAGAATTGTATTAAACAATTGAAAAGAGTGCAAGGGGGCACAGGGACTAGAAGGGACTGGGAGTCTGCTATGCTCAGAGTGGCATTACTGGTACCAACAGCCTGTGGGCAGAGCTGCCCCTCTGCAGCACCGCTGGCAGTGGGACATCTGCCCTTTCAGCCTTCTAACCCTGTGCTATGTTTGAGCAGCTCTGCTGCAAAAAAAGGGAAAAAACCAACCTCCCTACCACAGCTGGTGCCTCTCTGCTCCTATCCCATATAGCTGCTGTTGCCATGGCAGCAGTCATCATTGTTGGAGGATGCTCTGGAGGGTCTCCTCCTCAACTGCTGTTCCCACTGCCCCAGGAGCATCAGGCTGCTCCCACAGAGGTGTCGGTGGCAGCTTCCTTCACTGCCTTCCCCAGGGAGCACTTCATCTGCCTCGCCCAGGGCTCTCTGCAGTGGCACTGACCACTGTCAGCAGCACACAGCAGTGGCACAATGGGCTGCTCTTGCCACACCAGGTGCAGAGTTACTGCCCGACCTCTCAGTACAGTGTTGAGTGTGTCACTGCTAACCACATTCTTGCACTTAGCGTGTATGAGAGCATTTTGCAAGGGGACAGCATTTCTTTGACCCTTTCAGCTGTGGAGAATGAGTTTCCTATTCCTGTCTATGTGAGTGTTGAAATCTGCCTGCCTTTGTCCATTTTTGTGCCTTCATCAGACAGCAGGAGTCAGTATGGGTTGTACACTTATATCTCCCAGTTCTTCCTCAAAACTGCAGTGACTGTTTTGTCTTTGAGTTGCTAAGCTGTTTTACTGAATCTGGGATCCCTGACTACTCTCAAGCACCAACAAGCAATTGTTTGCAGAATTCAGACTATGTGGGATGGATAGACCTTGTGGACCAGCCAACCCATGCCCTGCTTGATGTTAAGCAAGGCAAACCAAAGTATGTTCAGGCTATTTCTGCAATTCAGTTCCAACTTTTCTCACTTCTTTTCACTTCTTTTCTAACTAGCTGAAGGCCTGTATCAGACCTCAGGATAAGTTTAAAGCAGTCTTACAGTTGTGACTACCTGGGGCCTAGAGGGGTTGTTGTGGCAGGCAAACATCCCAGAATAAGTATTGTCTTTTCACTCCCTTCTCCTATGGGTCATTCTTATGCACAGGGTATGAGAAAAGGTCAACCTAGAAGTAATGATGGCAGCTGTACAGCAACAGGAGATTTCTCCATGCAGGATAAATTCTTGGACTTCAAGTGTATTTGTTCTCTCTCTGCCCCCATGGAAATGTTCAGCTTTCATTGAAAGAGAATAATTATAGACGTTGACATTATAAACTTTGACTTGGTTTAAAATGAAAAAAGAGTTTGAAAAATACTTTGCTGTTTGAATCCAGACTAAAACTAGGCTGTCCGTTTTCCAGGAAATTCAGACCAATTTAGGAAATTCCCCTCAGCAGGGATTTTCTTAAAGGAAACAATTATAAAACTATCAAAAGTGTCTCACTTTAAGGCTTTCAGAAGGAAACATCACAGGGGAGAGTTCAAGCCCTGATATCCATGAGGCACCTTTTACCCTGCCCTCTACTGTGGGACCCTCTTCTGCCCTGGGACGCCAGCAGCCCTGCAAATCTTGGCTGATGACCTGCAGCCACGAGGGCTTGTGAGCTCATGGTCCCCACCTGGGAAACCTGAAGCTTTTTCAGCATCCAGGATTTTGATAATTGCTAAGTGCAACAGGCAGAGGAGGGGAGAGGGTGATCTGGCAGGAAAGTAGATGGTGCTCTGCTGGAGACCCTGCAAGGTTAGTGAAAATCACCATCCCTTTAGCTGAATGGGCAATTTTTAATGGAAAATTTGCTTTGTTAGAATTTTTCTGCCCAGCTCTTCCCTGTTGGCTTATAATGCCTGTTCTTCATGCCTCTATATTTCCCTGCAGGCCTGGGAGTTCCATGGAGAGCAAAGTCTCTCCAGGGCAGCGTCTGGCAGACCCACTGCATTGCAGAAGTCTGGGAAGGTAGTCCTCCAGGCAGAAATGGGGCAGGCAGCCAAGAGCTTTCTAGTGGGGAGTGGGAACCTAGGGTTACAAGGTACTCATCCTGCAGCATCCAGGAGTCACTGCACCAGCCTTTCCAGCTAAAATAATTTTGTGTACTGGACAGGGATGTTGCTCAAAGGCTCTATTTCTTTGAACAGCAAAAGCTTTTCAGTTCTGGATAAACTGGTAGGGTTTGGGTTTTGGTCAAAATCCACTTTTTTCTGAAGGAAAGGGAGATATCTTTCATTACTATTTTTGTGTAGCTGAGATTTGGACTGTCAGAGAAAAACACAAATATTTTGGATTAAAATTGTGTTTAAATGACAATATGGATGTAGACTGGATATAGCTTTTACAAAACAGATAGTGAATCTTTAAAGAAAACCTTTGTGTTTGCTGCAGCCAAGGTTGTATCTCAGTAATACTGTCTTTTATTGAGGCTTAATAGGATTTAGATGTTATCTGTACTGGGGTTTCTGCTGCCAGCTTCAAACAGAAATAAACTATATTGGTACAAGCCATACTTAGCGTTAACAATTTTTTTTTCATACTGGCACCCCACTAGTGCTGCTACTTCTATTTAGTAAAGAATGCACTGCAAGCAAGTAGTCATTTAATAGGAAACTCAGAAATATTCAGAGACGGCTTAAGCTTAAACTTTTATTGCTGCTGCTGACTGTGTCATCTTTACAAGGAAAGAGACACCACATAATGAAATGCCCATGATCACTTAGTGTTGTGCTGCAGTTCTTATGATAGGATTTGAGCCCTGCTGTTGTCCAGAAAAATCTACAGGCAATTCCAGTCTACATTGTTCTGCATATCTTGCCATATGCTGTTAGGGGGTGCTTTTACCCTAGAAATGGAAAGGATAATAGTGGCCCAAATGCTGCTCATGCCTCTTTCAGACAGGACCAACTGGTTGATTCTTGAAGGAATTATTCTGAATGTTTCTAAAGCATTCCATGTTCTGTGGATGGGCGGTGTTGGAAGGTATTATTAAAACTAAAGCACATGCTCTCTCATGTTGACATGACACCAACATTATCGTGATGCACTTGAGAAAAATCAACAGCTTTATTAAAAATCTGCTGATCCTGGAAACCGCTAACCTATATGGCAGGCTAGATATAAATTAAATTCATCGATCTTACAAATTAGCCATTTTATGAATAACAATACATGAGCACGATGCTAGCCAAATTAAAGAATAACCCATTTCAAGTGATGTTTATAATTTTGAAGCAGAAGTGCTGGTGACATTATCAGTATTAGAACACTTCCCGCAGTACTTCTGCTCTGGAGGGGAAAAAGGGAAGGCAGTCCAGTGTATTATAGGTAGTTAAGGAACTTCCTGCTCCTTTATCAGCCATCTTAAACTGAAAGTTTAGATCTGTCTGGGGAAAAAGACTGGAGTAGATCAGACCAGCTGGGAATCAATAGAAAGGAAAAGACTTTTAGTAGCCTAGCAAAAAGCAAAATCATCAACTCATAGAAAGAAACCTACTCATAAAGTTACAGCTAAGGCAAGAGTGTTCATGCATGAGTGTGGAAGCAGAGGAGGTCTCAGAAGAATTACCCAACGGTGAAGGAAATAAGCATATGAGGTATTAACTATTCTCTTCTGAACCAGTCTTTCAAGTAGTTCCATTTTAAAATAATATTTGAAAAAACATGGCTCATAAAAATTAGCCCTCCTGCCTGTGAACACAGTTTTAAGACCTGATTTATTTTGTGTGCTTAACTTTGTTGTATTAATTGGTTGCTAATAGTCTGCTAAAGTGAATAACAAGCCACTTGATGAGAATAAAGTATATTTTCAGACCTGTAAAACATTAGACATCATTTAGTCAGTAAGACCCAGTCAGCCTAGGCAGATTACACTGAAGTATTGAACACATTCAGGTGTTTGAGACCAAAGCCTGGGCTGTGGGTGATAGCACTACTCTGCATAATAAGTAAGCTTTTTGCTGGCATCCAGTCAGATATCTTGGAAGGAGCAATGGTGATGGGGTGGGAGATCAGGCAGGGAAGGGAAAAATGGGAGTGGGTACAATGTTTAACTTCTCACCTGAAATGTCTCACTCTGATGATGCTGAATGACACTGGACACGGCAAAAGTTCTGTTCTGAGCCCATGAACTGTGATTTAGGTTTTAGACATTACCATTAATTATTGAAACTCAGAAGGCTGCAAAAACATCTTGATTCATTGGCAAACTGACAAACATATGGTGTGTTTTGCAAACCTCTAGGATTCTGTTCAGAGGAGGAGAACATTAATTGCATAGAAATTCCACTGGGAGTTCTGAAACCAGCCGTCGTTAACATTGTTAGATGTCATATCTGGGAAGCTCAGTGCATTTTAAAATCTGAGTTAAAAATTCAGAGCTTTTGTAAAACTTCTGAGAAGAAAGGTGCTGAAGTGTAATAAACTCAAGAGCATGAAAGTACCTGGTGCTCTTTGGTACCTGGTGTTAGTGTATCAACAACTTTGCTTGTTGATTGATAGTCCGGATGGTAGGTTACTATTTGTCTTGGTAGGTTAATATTTATCTGCACTTGGAATCTGTATCAGACTCTATTATGTGTTGTCTGTGGCCTCCTACCAGTTCTGCTTTGGCTATTTGAGTGCCAGTTTGCCATCTGAAATCCTATGAACATCAAAACTTCAGGTCTAGATTCACTGAACACAGGGTGGTGAATCAACATTGGCAACAGGCCTTAGATGAAGGAGATTGTGCTGTGATTATTGACACAGCCCAGAAAGCCCCACCAGAGAATGCTGCAAAGCATCATGTAGAAAATAAATTACATTCTTTTTCATCTAGGTTGTTGTATGGCGGCTGTTCTTCACCCAATGAAGAAACATGCTGTCCAGCCACCTCTCTGGCCTAGGGTGGGTACATAGACACGGCAGTACAGGTAGACATGGAGGGACAAGATCCTATGGGCTGTTTCGACCAAGGGCTATAGGATTATCATGGCTGGTGACCTACCCAGTAGGTTTGCTGCACTTGCATTAAAGGAGTTAGTAGAACGCTCATCACAGGCCGTAAATTTCAGGGTGGTTATTCGGTTGCAACATGACTTCAAAATCTGGAGTGGTGGGAGTAGTGATGTCCCCAGCTTAAAGGAAGTTCCAGCTGAGTGGCACATGAGCTTGTCCTGTAGGCCCAGCATGCAGAGCAGAGACTAGCTCTGCGTAGAAAGCCTCTGGGACACAGCGCAGAAAAATCCTGGGTCGTGCTGTGACACAAAGGACCTGTCCCATTCACCAGGCCATTCCCCCACATGGATTTGCGTTATTACTTTCCCACTTTTAAATGCCTTCAGTGACTCCTCTCTTTCCGAAGGGTTAAATTCCTCATTTCTGAGCAACTTGTGCATAGCCCTAATGATTTCCCTGTTAAGGGCTATCACTGCTCTATTCAAGCCTCATATTTCAGTGCCAGTGGTCAGACTCCAGAAGCAAAGCAAATCTCATTGTACTTATGTGCACACCCTCGAGAACACTCTTCTGCAGTAGCCTTTGAAGCTGCGACTGCTGGGTGGATTTCCTTGCTTTCACCTTCCATCTCACATTCTTTATGTGTGTAAAATAGTTTAAAACTGAGCCCCAGTGTGCTTATAAAATGCCAGGTCATTGACAATTGTGATGCTCATTTGCTGTGGTCAATTTAGTACTAATAAGCTGAAACTGTTCTGTGGGGATTCTTCTACATGGAACATAAACTCCTTTTCCCTCACTTAAGAACACTTTCCTATAAAATGATTGCAACCTAATAGTTTTCCTCCTCATTTTAGTAACAAGTCTCAGTCTATATTAGTGCTATTTCCCCCAGCAGCTTTCCCTATAAGCTGTATTTCAAGGCACTGAATCGATGATTACATGGTGTGCAGTCCATTGAACTGTCCATCCTGGGAACCCAGCATGTGTTACAGCCCGTAATATCCTAGTGCCACAGTAAAAGTAGAATTTACTGCAATAGGCTAAATTCAGTGCTCAGACTCTTTTAGTTTTTACGTTTTCTTTCTTTTCATTCTGATATCTTAAAGCAGGTGGGGCATCTTCTCAGGTGCCTCTCAGCAGTGCTGAGTCTGCACATGGGTTTCCTGACCCTCTGCAAATGCAATAGCAGCAGTGAAAAGGAGGTTTTGCACCCTCCTAAAGTCATTATTCACTCAGCTCTGAAGACTGCACTCTGTGTATATTAATCACACTAGTCATTGCATCTCTTTTCCTTTTTTAACTTGTCCTGTCCTTATATCCAATTGATTTCCCAAATTCATGCTCCTTTTGCTCTTTTCTCCTTTTGCTTTCCCTGTGGTTCTGATGCTTCATATTGTAATAAATAGTTCTTCCATCCACATTACTCTGAACCTCTTTCAAGAATGCCCACTATACTTATTCCCACACTGATTTGCTGAAATCTGTAATAAAATAATATAACTGTAAACAAAACCCAGACACATATAAATGAATGCAATTCATTCCCTATCTCATGCTGGTACCCTGCTTGCACAGAGCATTACTTGCTTCTCTGAGCAAGTTGTGTGGCGAGTACACCTTCATATATGCTGTTGATACTATATGTGTTTTCACCAACTGCTGATCAGATCCTCCTGATTGTTTACTGTGCGCGTGTCACTGCTCAATAATGCTAGAACCTCTGCTTTAGTGGAATTATTATTAATAATCCAGTGTAAAGCTTTCCAGCAATGAAGTTACCTTGTCTGATCTCTCTTTTACAGCGTAAGTGAGGTCTCTTGTCTACTTATGCTCCAGGAAGAGAAACTATATCATTCCCTGATAAAATGACTCTTGTAATTTTATCCCCAATAAATTGACTGTGTGACATCATTAACTTCCCGCACATTCCGTGTGCCCATAAATAACCACCACTTCCACACAGAAAATGAAGGAAGCACCATCTTTCTGGCAGGCTATGCATTGTTATGAATTAAAAAAGAGACTTATTAATTTTATATTAATTAAACCAGTACTTTAACAATAACACTATTGTCCTTATGTTTTCCTCAGCAGAAATCAGATTCTCTCATTGTGATAAACTGCCCGGCCTTCGGCCTCATAGCTTACCCACTTGGGAATTGAATTATTGCTTCATAAAACAGAGGGTTGATTATATAATCACTTAATTAAATGTTGCACTCAGTCATTGCCAAGCTATTCCTGAAATGCATTTGGCATTTGTACTCACTAGGCAAGTTTAAACATTGGAAGAGCTATTTTTTTCAGATGTGCTTCTTTAAAGGTTATTATTTCCAGTGTTCCTTTGTCTGTGTGGTCTGGTTGTTTTCCATGTGTCAAGCTCACTCTTAGTCACAAAGAAGATGAAATGATCTTTGCGTTCCTATCTGACTTGCAGATTGCAGTCAGATTCTTGACATTATCATTTTGGAAGCGTTTTCCTTGTTTCTGTTTTCAAAAGCACTCAGGTAAAGAGCCCACAGTCACCTATTTGGCAACTCGGTCCCAAGCAGATATTCAGGACCTCACCAGCAACTGCTGAAATTGCTGTAATAAGCTGTGCATCAGACCTTGGAAAGAAAAAAACCAACATTAGCCGCAGCCCCAGGTGAATCCCTCCTGCAAACCAGCACCAGAGATGCCAGGGGCCTCTGCAAGGCACCGGGCTGTGAATGAGACAAACCCTTTGGTTCTGCTGCGCCAAGACAGCTTCCAGACCTGGCTCTGTATGTGGCTTTCCAGTTCCTAAGGGAGAAATACCAATGCCAGGATGGTTTCATAGGGTACGGTCCAGCTGAGGTAAGTCCCAAGACCACAGAGGACATCACATACCCCCTTGTGTTATCCTGCAACCTTGCCCAGAGATTCACCCTGACAGGCTCTGTGGTTTCACCCTTCAGAGACTCAATGACAGGGGAGGGTAAGTAAAACACTGGCCATGACACTACACTTCTAAATGACATGAACACCTACAGCCTGAGCTGTGACGGGTAGATTTGTGAGGACAAAAAACTGAACATACAAGCAGAAGCAGCTTCTCAGTTCCCTTGCTTTGTCTGGAGATTTCTTCAAGCTTTAGATGATAGGTGCAGTGCAGAGTTCATCAACAAACTGTCTCTGCTTCAGTATTTCCATCTGCTTATCTGTTCCTGCCTCTACCACACTCAAGAGTTGTCCCTTACATTTAAACATGGTTTCATCACACGTTAGTGTGACCACATGCCCTGGCCATATGGTACAGATGAGAGCCATCAGCAATCAGTGCTTCTTGCAGGGAAGTCCCATAGTCTTACCAGGATTGGTTCAGTTGTTTATTTTCCCTAAGGCCTGTCCCTAAATACAGCTGTTAGTTCTTTCTCTACTACCAGGAGAGAGATGATGCTCAACTTGTGAAAGTTCATAAGGCTTTCTGCTCTGTCTTTTTCCAGCTTGCGTTTTGCCCTGTGTTGCCTACAGGTTGAGCGACACATACCAGGCAATCTTCCCTCTTTTCTTCATCACTGCCTCGCTTTTTTGCATATAACTCCAGGGTCTGACTGCTTTAATAGGACTCTTTCTGTTAACAACCAGGGGAGCAAGATCTGATCAGTGCAAGGAAATAGGGCGGAAAACAGTCTGACTTCAACTTCATTTGTTTTACTGGTATAAAAAGTGAACGCAAGGTTCTTTGCTCTCTCCATTCCCATCCCACTCAGAAACAGAGGTATCTACAACAGGAAGGCAGTAATATAATTTATTCTGAAAATAAACCAGAATTTCTTTGCACATGTTAATTTTACTCGACAACAGGCAGGTACAGCCACTGAAATAGCATGACCTCATCACTGAATTAGACTCAGTATTTGTCTCTCTATTTCTTAAAGAATTTCTCTAGATTGCAAGACTCTGTGACCAAGAGGACAAAATCCCTTTTCATTAAGCTGAATCAGCCATGTTTTTGCTAAGCATTGTGTATTTTCAAATATATTTTCCCCTTGATCTCATTTAATTATTTCCATGGGATTAACTACTTTCTATTGTGTGTCACTTTCCTCTGCAGGAAGCTCTTTGCTGGGTAGCATGTCTTCTCTTATTATGCATTTGCTCGGAATATAAATTGCTTTTCAATCAGATCTTTGCATTTCTAACAACATCTTCTGTATTGCAGCAGGTGCTTTCCCCAGCGGTTACTTATATGGACTCTAATGGCATGTCATCTGTCTATGCAGCCACTTTGCTGCCAAATATGTAACAGAGGAATTTTCTACTAGCAGAAGCTTCTGGTAATTTTGGTTCTTTAAAGGCTGAGACTTTTAATGTATTTTTACGGAGCTCATTTCACTGGGCTTAAATAAACTAAAATAGGAAGGTTTAAAAAGTCCTTCTGGAAGCCTGATCTCAACTCAAACCCCTTCCTTTTCTTCACCTTGGCTTCAAGAGAGGGTTAAGAACTGGGGAGTTTTTTCTGTCCTATTTTTTAAACTCTGATAGGTTGAGAGGCAGGATATTAAAACAAAGTAACTACTTTTCATGCAACAAATAGTTAAACCGTGAAGCTCTTAGCTATGGGCTGTTGTGGAGGCCAGGGATATAAACAGGTTCAAAACAAAACCAAACAGATGGATGAAGAATAGATGGTGGCTTTTAAACACAGATGATGTAGGTGCAGCCTCTGGTTGGGTGAGTCTCCAGTGTCTTGCTGGCAGACATCTAGGAGCAAGGGGTCTGAGGTCACTTGGCCCTGCTCTGGGACTTGGGCTCTGCAAGCTTCTGCAGCCCACACTTTGGGATGGGGTCAAGGGCTGGATGCTGACTCAATATAACCCAGGATCCATGAGGATGCAGACTTAATATAACCCAGGGATAGGGACCAGTCCAAGCAAACTAATGACTAGAAAAAATGCTTAAGGAAGTATACAGTGGCACATACAGTGGGTACTTCCTGGACTCCAGATTTCTGTTCTGCCAAAGAAAAAAAAAAGCCACTACCTTGGTGGAGCAAGTGTGGCTGTTGAATGAAAGCAGGGGTCTACTATTCTCCAGCTAAAACCAGGTGCAGTACTCAGGGCCCTGCTATCCAAGAGGAATGAATAGTGTGTCTGTCATTGGACCACTTCTTTCTCTCATCGACTTGAGTTTCATTGATTGCAGGACGTAACTTACTGGTCCTTCCGTTAATCAAAGCAGTAAGATGATCACTGTGGCAACAGTGAGGTCACGGACTCTGCGACAGTTCATTTGTATGACTGGAGGCAATGGGACAACTGCTCACGGTCTGCAGTGTAAAACCCGTATACTCGCCAGCAAACAAAGGTCTGCAATTCCTCAAAAATCCAAAGTGATGTTGTTAAAAGTATTGTTGCTTTTTGTACAGTTTCCATAAATAAGGACATTACTTTTTTTTGTTGGGATTGCTTGCTTCTCACCCTGAAGAGTGACATGAAAGGCAACGACAAAAAAAGAAAGTAGAGGTTTCTAGGGTGGGTGGGAGTACCGCTGGGGGAGGAACAGAAATTACAAAATAACAGAGCTGTGAGTGCCTGCCTGCTTCTATAACATCTGCTGTGTAAGAAAGGGAGTGAAACAGACTCATTTGCTTGTGGCACAATGTCAGCAATGACTATGGCCCTCTTTCATCTCTGATGCCAAGTCTCCTGCTATGCCCAGTAAAACACTTACAAAATAGATTTGGATTCTACATGGGATTTTAGCTGGTGCAGGTTAAATTCACAAACAGGAAAAACAAATACCAGTTCTCTTTAGCACTAGGTATGCTCTTTTTAAGCTGTGTGTGATAGAAAAATAGACATTTTCTATGTACAGTGGGATTTAAAACTAGAACTGCTGAAAAAAATATCCTTAGTCCATCCAGGTCACCACCATCTCTCTCTCTCCCTGTATAGCTCCCAGAGGTCTGAGGCTGCTCATATTCGTTTTACCCTTCCTAGGCTGGCAGGTGCTTGCGACTTGTTGTGCATCAGTCCCCTGTGAAGTGGTGCCCGTGCTGACCAAAGGGTAGGCAGGAATGAGATAAGCTGCTTAGACCTAAACCCTGCAAGGGCTGGTGGCAGGATGGTGAGGAGGTGGCAGAGGGGATGCGACTTCCCTGGCTGGATTCTTGGCCACAGCCTGAGGCAGGGCAACACTGGTGGAGAGCCCTGGGAAAGCAGTGCCAGCAGGAGCCCTTAGAGCTTCCAAAGAGCTCTGAAAAGTTCATGTGTCCATTCAGTTTGCTCATCTGCATTAAATTGTGTGTGTGTGTGACTGTGCATTCACAGTATAGACTAATTCATAGTTAATGGATTCAGGGAAACAGGGAGGGATGTGAGAAAATAAAGACTTTAGAGGCATAATATGAGCCCCAGCTACACTAACATGGGAGTGACTGGGAAAAGCCACACCGTGGGCAAGGTTTGGGTTTGATTATACTCTGCTGCTGCCAGGCTGATTTTGGCTGGGTTGAATTTCCTACTGCTTGAAATTTATGCTTACATACTGGATTTTTACTTGAAACCAGGTTATAAGGAGCTAGGGCCGAGGGTCTTAGCAATAAAGACAAGAGACAGATATGAGGCACTGCATTTATTAATTCTTTCCCCAAAGCCTTGGACTTTTCTGCTCTGTATCTGCCTTTTTTCATACCAGGGTCTTTCAGGAAAAAATACACTTGATCTTAACAGAAATAGATATGTACAATATGTCTCAGAATAATATTTTTGGAATAACTCCTCTCTTCTACTTTACTGTTATCTCTTGGGACAGTAACTTCTAAAGATTATAATGACCTGTAACACAACAGTATGATCAGACACTTGTAAAAAAAGATTCCTCTTAGTTCAGAGACAGAATTTCTTGCTGGATGGCCCACAAGCACAGGCTGAATATTATCACTTAACTGCATTTACAGCCTTACCTTAAAATGACTGTTATTTCAAATATGTGGTCTTATCTAAAAAACCCCCAAAAAACCCAAAAAACCCAAAGCAAAACAGAAAACATACGCAATCCAGTGTAAGAGAGGAAGAAAGGCACTTCTAAAAAAGCCCAGATGGTGGAGCCACCTCATTGCCGGTGACAATATAGTGCTGCGCAAGTTTTTCTTCAGAGGATCTGCAGAAAAGAATCAGCAGTAGCATAGAAAAAGTCCCCAGATGCCTCTGCCATTACATCCCAGTTCTCGTCTTTCCTGACAAAAGAGTGTGAAAAAAATCACAAAATTAAAATCAGTGTGAAAAACTTTCTGCAAACCTTTCTCAGGCAAACGTTTTGACTTTTCTGTGTATGTTCTCCCTCCCTTCCAGAAAAAATACTAATTTACCTGTTCCTTTACTAGCAACTCCTTAATAAACTATAGGCACTACACAGTGGTAAGCAATTTATTATACATTCTGTAATGACAACCTTGATACTGCATCAGAACTTTCCCCAGTAGCAGTTCCTAGTATTTCTGGTGCAAAGAGGATGCTATAATTTGGCTCTTCCTTTTTTTTTAATGCAAGGGTGCTAAGATCTATGAAAGTATATATTGAATTATGCTTTAAAATGCACCATATCAGAATGTTTTTGAAGGGAAATCTTTCCTCAAAATAATTTGACTTCTAACTGCAATTAGAGGGAACACCTCTAAAAAAATGGCAAATCAGCTACTCTTACTGTGAATTCCCTGTTTCAGTCGGAAACAGCCCAGCTACCGGTGTCTGCTTGTAAGTGTGCAGCGTACGTACTACTGTAAGCTACAAGGTCTGCTCGCACCATGGCAAGTTAACTGCAGACGTTCCTAGTGAACCAAAAAGACATCAAATCCTTAAGACAACACGGGTACAGGCAGGGTCTCCACATGGTCCGTGGATCCTGCTTAGCTGGGCATAGGCTTTCTACTAGGTGCTGTACTTTAAACGCTTGCAAAGAAAACAGAGGGTCAAAACCAACTTTTACTAGGGCTGAGTGGTGAGGAGCTGGGTGTGGTGAGCAAGAACCCTGGAGCACCCATTTCTCCTACTTCTGGTGTGCCAGGAGCCCTGAAACCCTACAGTTCTGCCAGCAAGGACCATACCCGTCACCACTGGGTCTGGCAGTGACTTTCCTGGGGTGGCCAGGAAAGTTGGGCCATTTCCCCTTCCTCAGTGACCTGCCAGGAAGGTCTTCTTCTGTTCACTGGGAGCAGAGGATGGGGACCCATCCGTTCAACTGCTGTCCCCCCACCCCGTTCCAAGAGCCACGTCCTTTGCAGTTGAATGGGGTGGAGGCAAACACCGTATCATGGGGTTTTCCACAGGACCAGCTGAGATATCACATCACTGTGACAGCTCCCTGGGGTGAACAGGAAAGCCTGGGGTACCTGCTGACATCTTTAACTGTTATTAGAATTCATATAGTAATTTAGGGGACAGGCCCAGCTAGCTCTGGGGACTGGATATGGGATATGAGTTTTCATCTCCAGGTCACCTCACAGCTGTTGGATGGGCCTGTAGCATGTGTGACATGAGTGATTGTCTGAGGAGGAGACACAGGTCCACATGATACACACACGTACATACCCTTAAATGCCTGTGCAATTAGCACTAATTGGCACTCCCCTTAGAAACCAGTGCCCAGCAGCTGGGGACTGAGTGACCATATAGGCAAGCCCAAAGTGCTGGACATCTCTCTTAATAAAACTTGTGTATTTGGCTTAAAAAATCAGTTTTGGAGCTCTTGGACTAAAAAGGTTAAGCCTGCCCTGGAGCCAATTTCATGTCTTTAGTAAGACGTTTGGAGAATCAAATAATTGGGCAAAGGAGGATCAAGTATATTCCAGTGAGTTTATAGGACAGATGATCTGAAAGCTGTCTACCTGCCCCTCAGGCTCCCTGCCATGTGTATAAAAATGAACAAATATTAGTGCCAATTAAAACAAACAAACAAACAAAACCCCAAAAAACCTAACACCACGAAGAAACAAGCAAAAAAAAACTAAGCAAGATGCCATCATCTTGAGGCAGATATCTGGGGACACTGAGCATAAACTGTATATTAACTTTAAAAATGCCATCCCTTCAAGTGACTTCTCTGTACTTGTTACTCGAGTGTATTTTTCCACAGCCTGATGAAGCAGCCAAAGCCATCAGGCTGTTTTCTTTCCAACTCAAATCTCGTGAACCCATCAGCCAGTCAAGCAGAAATGTCTCCTGCCTGACCCTGGCCCCATCCAAGCTCCACCACTCCTCTCTGCTCAGGTTCCTGGATCTGCCCTGGCCCCTTCAGCCCAGAAAAGCGCCCTTCATCTCAAAGGCACCATGGCCAATTTGTAAATATTTTGCTGTTGCTTAGGGCCAGGAGAAAGCAGGTCTTGCAATCTTCTCAGCGCAACAGGCACCCTTCCCCACTCTATGTTGTGGCATTTTCTTGGGCGTTGTTTTGTTAACCAAATGTATCTGGCACTCATCTGGAGCTGGAGCAAACACCCACTACCATCCCTGCAGCTCCACGCCAGCCCCAATGAGGCTTGGCCCCTTGGAGAGAGGCAGAACGGATGTCATGCATAGAACTGCACGGTGCTGACTTTGGGGGTGTCTGGGTTCAAACCCTCCCACTTCTTGTTGGGTTTATTGTGTCCCTGTACAAGTAGGGCTGTGTGAAATGCAGAGACAGCATCATTCGTGGATAGATTACCCGTCGGGGACTCCTGAGTCCTGTGTTTTATCTGCTGCCCCTTCGGCGCCTGACAGCACGCCTTGGTCAGGGCACTTCATTTCGCGGTGCCTTTAATCCCTCTCCTATTTCATACCGTCAGGTCTAGCAGCGCATGGCCTTTTGCTGCATACAGCATGCTCCCAAAGCATCTGACACAACTGCTCACCAGTATCACAGAGCTTCTGACTACTTCTTTTATGTATACATATTTTTTTAATATTTTTTATTATTGTGTTTGATATAATTTCAGTTTCCATTATGTTGCTTTTCAAAGAAAATTGAAATATATTTGAAATTAATACCATTAGTACCAGCAGCTAACAGTGCTATACAATCTTGCATACGGATGTAGTTATGAAATTTCCTTAGTTCATGTAAGGTGAAGGTTAATTTTAGAATGCAGTAAGAGTACCAGAGCCATTAAAATAGTATGGAAAAATGTTACCAGATGAGAAATTGTTCAAAATAAATTAAAACCATGATTTCGGTCATATCTTTCCAGACCACTTTGATACTAGACTATATTTTTCTTGCCTGTATTCCTGCCAGAGATTTTCATAACAATCATGCTCATTCCAAGCAAATAATTCCTTCTTAGGTGAACAGTAAGGACTTCTTCTCAAGTTATGTGGAGCTGCTTTTTAAAACCAAAATATATTGGATCCTCTGAAAAAAACTCCTACCTTCAGTTTTACTTTTATTTTGTGTTGGTGTAACTACTGATAATCCACTACCTTGTAATATTAGCACAAACACAGTATGCTACGTTATTTTGACACTTCTGGATGTGTTTCTTCATTCCTTTCTGAGCTTTATTGTGCCACTGTCAATATAGCTACTGGTAGGAAATTTTATGACTTGTGTGGCAAAGGATGTGGTGCCATGGAGATGAACAAAGAATGGGTCAGATACAAGATAATCCATCTTCCCCCACGCCCACGACCTCACTCTGCCTTCCTCCCCTCCTCAGCGAACTTCGAGGCTCTGCCGCAGAGGAGGATGCTGTTGCAAGACTCGGGGTGCTGGATACCTTCCCACACCATTCGTCCTTGTGAGGATACTCCTGATGTGAATGTCATTCGCCGGCTCTGATTTAGCACAGTCAGTGTATAGGAAATTGTGAAAAATAAAACTGGCTTTATGAGAAAAATAAAGCTAGATTTATGTTCTACTTTTGTTTTTCAAGAGTGCTCCCACTGATCTGAAAAGGATGGGTAGATGCTTTTTAGAACCGGGTCCAGGCTTATCTGCCTGCATGTCCCTGTTACCGAGACACAAAGAAAACATTTTTTTTTATCACCTCTATGGAAATGATCATATTCCCATGCTTTTCTCCAATATTAAGCATGTTTGTTAAACAGTACCCACTGCAAAAATTTGTCTTAGGACACAGTTTTGATTCTAGTACAGAACCCCAGCACTGTACTAGAGCAAAGCAGATTTTCGTCACCCAAAGTCTTCCCTTGCCTCCCTGAAGCAGCAGCAGCATCAACAACCTCCTAAAAGAGACTGACTTTCCTTAAATCCCCTTCTGGAGCACAGTGCAGAGGCGCAGCCACCTTTCCCAGCTGCTTCAGCCTCTCACAGAGGGTAGGGCATGTTTTACAAGGTAAAACATAAAGAAAAGCAAAAGCTGACGGTCTAATTGAGAGGTAAGACACGCAAACACAGGCTCGTGCCATGAGACGTAAGGTGGGATACTCTGCACGATGTTTTTTAATGTGTTTGTCTTCTTCAGCTGAAAGTACTTTAAATACAGAGTTATAGGAAAAGCTTTGTCAAGTATTGGCCAAGGACATTTATGCAAAGATTCAGCTTGTAAGAAATACTTCTAACGAGTATCTCATTAGCAAATGTACTTGTGTCCTGTAATACTTTTCTGCCTCTCCCTGATTTGTGCGTATCAACAAATAGCCTGTGTGGGAAAGCCAACCAAGTATATCCGTGCAGAAATTACAGTCACATTAACTGTTACCAGTCAACACGCACAAATGCGAGCAGCTCACTGAAACCTGCCCCTTAATGCTCGCTTTAGAGTCCCAGGATGGCAGTGTTTGACGTCCTACGCGGGACAGTTCAGCAAAGCAGGAAGGGCTCGCTATCCAGCCACTGACAGGTTTGGGGCATGGAATTAACTAGTTCATTTTCTCTATTTTCTCCTCACTGTGCTCTGCCAAAATGCAATTAAAGACACTGCACACAGAGCCTGTTCCCTGCCAGAAGACACTTCTGAGGAGACAGACAGCGTATATTGAGGTTGCTCCAGGAGTTAAGACTCAAACGATGATTTAAAGGGAAACATGTTGCATTAAGAAATGTTCCGTGCTGCTTTGAATCCATCATTTTGCATGTGCTCAGTTATTCCCTGTGTGGCTTGAGCTTAGGCAGTTACTGCCTGCAGTATTTTATCAAATTAAGTTTGGTCAGGGGGAGGAAAGGAGGATGGGGGTATAAAAAGACTACAAGTCCTTGTTCTCCCCTTTTACCCTCCCATAGCTTTTGGGCTGCAATGCCATCATTTCCGATTCAAGCAAAACCCATCTGGCTGTCTTTTGCCTGAGGCCCTGGTTTTGCAGTGGCTGGAGGGCTGGTGCTCCTGGGAAGATGGGTTGGAGCGGTGTGGGCAGCAGCTGCAGGACTGAGCTCTGGTGCAGGTGGTGGTGATCTGGTCACTCCCGTCCTTGGGCAATGAGGGTAAACTTACCAGTGACGGATGCTGGAAAACAAAGAGCTGTCACTGGCTGAACGGGATGTGTATAACTCTAAACGGCGTTAAGTGGTTTTCAGTAACAGCATCTCCAATAGGTTACTGAGTCTGAGTCCTGAATAAAATGTCAGGAAGACTGAAAATTAGGTTTCATCTCAAAAGATGTGGAGAATTTGCTGAGCACATGAAACTCACATTTCATTTCTGCAGAGTGCCAAAGAAGTCTTCGCAGACTCAAGTTTCAAATTACTGAGGTAACAATATTCGGTAACTCAAAAATCAGTGTAGATAAATGGCAAACATAAAAAACATCACACCCTGGAACTAACCGTTCAATTCCTCATATGTATTATTGATTCTGTATACAAAAAGGATGGAAAATCCAATGTACAGGCAGGTCTCAAGGACATCAGACACAGGACCAGCAGTGGCAATGAAGACCAGCTCCCATACAAACCAGATCTTGCACTGAGCTGAAAGAAAGGGTGGAGAATGGTGTTTACTACATTGTAATACCACTGGATCTTCTTACAAATCATAGCACTGTCATAGAAAAGTATGTTAGGAGAAATACAAAACTTCTCAGTAAAACAAAGATGAAGAGGGAGTTAAAGGATTAACAAAAGAATTATTTTGTTTGGAGGCAGTTCCGAAAGAACAAGGCAGACGTGTACAGAAAAGAATGGGTTAAAGACCACCTTTTCTTCTTTTTACTGCAGGTTTCTAGTTTAGGATTCAGATGCATTATTGTAAACGCAAGTAATTCACATATCCTTATGGCACAGGAACAGGCACAGGGTTACTTACTTTAGAACATGAAAATTTCAAAGTGAAATCCTATTTGCACTTATACCAAAGAAAATCTGAACTAACACTCCAGAAATGTGAAAGACATTTCAAACTTGATATATTTAACATATTGAGCATGCTAATATCCTATGACCTTATGCAAAAATCTTAAGGATTTTTATTATTAAATACTTACGCAAACTTTTAAAAAAGTGTATGCAGTCACTCTCTCTGTGCTGTAAGTTCATGATGAAGAGAAAATCTTTGTTTTCAGTGTATAGGTCAATTGCTAGCTGCCTGTCTTCAGGTAGAAACATATTATTGCCATTTGCTCCATGAAAAACTTAAAAGAATTGTGAAGAATTTAAAGAGAATGTAACTCCATGCTCAAATAAAGTCTATCTTATCTTAAGTCATCTGCTTATAAAAGCCTCGGAACATAGTAGAGAATAGTCTTTACAACATTTCTGGATCTAGAACTACATGGTCAGATTTTCATTCAGTTGCTCAAAGGCCTTTAGAAGAAGTTGAAGGTTTTATTAAATCCCAGAGGATTAAGCTGTAAGAGAAAATGGAATTGCATAGTGTAGTCTAGTATTCCTAGATATATTGGAATCACCTTTCCGTTGCTGGTGGCATCTTTGGCCTCCAGACTCCTGGACATATTTATCACTTCAGCTCTGTTCCTAATAAGCAAGTTCAACAGTATCTGTGCATATGGATTAGACAGACTGGATTTCTCTTCTTTAACACCCAATCCAACATCTATTAAAGAAAGCAGAGGGATGCCCACTGATTTTATGGGGAGCTGTATGAGTTGCAAAACAGAATAAAACCGGTGCAAGTGGGAAAGCGTTTTGCAGCCTCAGGCATATCAAAGCACTTGGAGCTGCAGGAACCATGTGAATGCCTGAATCCTTTTCTGAATAGACATTTTAGACCCAGGTCTTCAGCAATATTTAAGCTCCCAAAGCATTTTGAGTATCTGGGTCCTTTTTGAAGCAGAGGGGATGCAATTCTCTCCCTGCATAAAAGTTCAGCAAGGTTCCAGATCCTTTCCAAATGAAGGGGATCTAACTGCATCTAGAAAATATAAGTCCTGACTATTCTTTGCTGTCTTCAGCATGGGTCTGCTCACGCTGACTTCTCAAGGAAATTGTAAATACACCGTGGCATGTTATTCATACAGTGTCTTACGTCATCTGCACAATGACTTGATATGAACATTTGCATACCTTTTCTAAAATTAACTGAAGTCCCTTTGTATGTATTTTAATATTCCTTGAAAAGACATGTGCCTGGAAAATCATTGGAGCTGTGTGGGACATAGTTTTACTCTGTTCTAACACTGGGACAACCTAATGGTTACACAAGTAATTACATTAGAGCTGCAGAATGAGAATTTGATGAAACAGAAATGAAAGCAGATGGAAAGTATGACTAAGCTCCTCTCTCCCACCACATCCCTGAATTACTGTTTTCCCCTAGAAGTTCTTCTGATCTGAAGTGCCTCTGTGAAGACAGGACAAAAGTTTTGATTAATATTCCTTCCCCTGTGAGCAGAGATCTCTAAGCAGACTACATCAGTAATGGCATGGGCAGAGTCAATGGCAGATCGGAGAGCATGGGAGATTTTTTCACAGATCTGGTTGCACGTGGATTCCTCACCATCTTCCTGTGGCCGTACTTGGCACTCAGTCCATTCAGTAGAGATCTACAGAACTGATTTGGGAACTACAGTAATATTTACAGCTCTAAATCAGACAGATTAAGGCCCCTGCACACTCCGTTATCAATATTTTTCTTTGCATTGCATGAAGAGACAGACCCCGTTCTGACCCCAGTGTTACTTCTTCACCAGTTTCTGCCTCCAAAGTCTGAGGTACCAGTGAGGGCAAAAGCAGACTTCATATTTGGCTGCAGGTTTTAGATTTGGCCACAGCCTCAGCATTGCTTCAGAGGTTCACAGGGTCTGACCTATCACTACAGCCGGCGGCAGAACATTACTGCCTACCTAGCAAGAGGAGTGCCTCACTGTCCTAAAACTGGAAAGGGGTTCCTGTTCCAGCTGCCATTGGTTTGGGTACCAGAGACATATCAGTACAGAAGACTGGCTTCTGCTTTGGCGGTGTCATAGAATCATAGAATCATAGAATGGTTTGGGTTGGAAGGGATCTTAAAGACCATCTAGTTCCAACCCCCCTGCCATGGGCAGGGACACCTTGCACTAGACCAGGTTGCTCAAAGCCACATCCAGCCTGGCCTTGAAGACATCCAGGGATGGGGCATCCACAACATCTCTGGGCAACCTGTTGCAGTGCCTCACCACCCTCTCTGTGAAGAATTTCTTCCTGACATCTAATCTAAACCTCCCTGATTTCAATTTATACCCATTACCCCTTGTCCTATCACTACAGGCCCTTGTAAAAAGTCCTCTCCCTGTACCCTTGTAGGCCCCCTTCAGATACTGGAAAGCTGCAATGAGGTCTCCTCGGAGCCTCCTCTTCTCCAGGCTGAACAAGCCCAGTTCTCGCAGCCTTTCGTCATAGGAGAGGTGCCCCAGCCCTCTGATCATCTTCGTGGCCTCCTCTGGACTCGCTCCAAATGGTCAATATCCTTCTGATATTGAGGGCTCCACAAGGCTCCGCCCCTACAACCTGATCTGTTCTGTGCAAGACAAGGCCTATTCAGCAAAGATTCAGGGGACCAGATTTGGTGCCCTTATCATCCAGCACAAAGCAAAATGCATGTTACCATGAAAACCAAGTGCTAAATCTGCTTTCTCCCAGCCTGCTTTCCTAGAGCCAGTGATGTTTCCCTGGTCAGGCAGCCTCAGCCCAGGACAAAAGGGCTGTTCCCATCACGTAACAGATCCATACCTTCTTTTTCATTCTGCTCTGTGCCCATCCTGTTTATCTCTTCTGAACTGCATATTGTTTCCACTTTAACAGCTCCTGCCAGCTGTTTTCTTTTGGTACCTTTTATTGCAGATAGAATTTCAAGGGCTTCCAGGGGGAAGCTGCTGAAAGCACTGCAGCTCTCGGACTCACTTCAAAGCAACTTTCATCATTTTTCACGCACTCTTTTTAGGACTCCTCTTCTGTTCTTTCCTCAGAACAGATTCTCTCAAAGATCACACTGGGAGATAGCACTATTTATGGCAGTTCAGCGGGAGACATCATGTTTTTTGTCTGATTTGGACACATCCACTGTCCTGTAAAGGTTAACAACAGAGAGGTTTCCTCCCCCTCTCACTTGTAGTTTGTTGTTGGTAGGATATTTTCCAGAAGAACGTGTGGGAGGGAAGGTTACTGCTGGAATTTAGCTGCCAGAAGCCTGAGGGTCAACTTTAATTTAGTCAAACCTCCCATCATTAAAGAGATTGTAGCTTCTGCACTGGACCAGGCAGACTCATCTGTGGGAGGCCCTGGCTTCACACCAATGCTAATTGTGACTGAATTATCCTTACAAGCTGCGAGGCTTTGTTGCTGAACTTAGAGGAGAGATAGCCCATCAGCTTTGCAATTATATGAGGCTGGAGAGCAGGAGGGAAAAGAAAATTCTTGCCTAACCCATGCCCTCAATGAGCAGCCTGCTGTCCTTCCCAGGCTGATGGGTATAGGGCATGTAGAACTGGAGGCTGCATCCTGAAATGTGTGGGGGGAGAAAAGGGCAGTAAGTCTTGCAAATAAAGGGTTGAATGGCTATGTTGGAAAGGAAAGGCCAGATTCAGCCATGACGTAAAGGGGGGCTGTGACCCTGCGAATGCAGTGCAGGTGCACTCTTCCAACAGGGATGCTTTCAGGAAGATCAAAAAGAAATGGAGAAGTAGTTGGAAGAGCACCTTGTGGCACCACAAACTGTTGTATGAATCTTATTAAGTGGCATATCACAGTTTGAGCTATTCAAGTAGGGGGGGGGGGGAAAACCCACAAACCACCAGCTATCTAGAGATTTGTCTATTTAAATCCTGGCTCTTCTGCTTGACAAGTTTTCAAAACCCACCTGGACAAGGCCCTAACCAACCTGAACAGTCAAGCCTGCCCTGCTTTGAACAGGACTAGGTGACCTTCAGCAGTCCCTTTCACCCCAAACTTACCTGTGATCCTGTGAGAACATCCATTTCCTAGAAACCGAATTTAAACCAATAAAATTCTTCTTGAAGAATAGATGTTAAAAAGGATGAAATGTTGTTTCCTTTGTTTTCTTTGTGGATGAATATCTATTGCAAATCTGCCTGCCCTCTCCTCTCCAAACCACCTATAACACCACTGAAAAGGGAGAGAGACTCAGACGGGCGTGGCATGCTTGTGAGGGGTAGCACATCAAAACCATTACCACAGTACAGAAGGTGGCAATAGCAGCAAACAATCATAATGCTTAGCCCTCCTCTCCCACTGTGCACCCAGCTGATAACAAGGCGTCATTAGCTGAGAGCACAATCCCACATCTCCCTCTTGAACAAGCATGGCTCAAAGTGTCACAGGAAATACACCCCCTCCGCTGGCTGAAAAACCAAGGATAGATTTCTGCATTTTGGGATGCAAAACTCTACAAAGGACATGGCATCCAGTGAGGAGCTGGGGCCATGACTCAGACACAACTTCCTGGGCACAGTTATTGCACATTGATGGGCAGGAGGAGCCCTTCATGGCTGCTACTTCTCTGCTCTGAGTTAACAGTTGCAGAACAGCATAGCTGTCTCCACCAGTGGCATGGATGGTGGCATCTGGAAAAACAAAGAGGTCCAGGATGAGCGTTGCCCCATATCTCTGCACTGGAAGCCATGTTTTCCCGATCGCCCATCTTTCAGTCCTTGTATCTTAATTCTTAAATAAAAAAATAAATAAATAAGTTAAAAGCGACCTCTATTTGTCCCTCCTTGTCCACTCTTCAAGAAAATGAGCTTAACAATTACAGAACATCTTGTTGTTATAGCTACCAAATGTTCCTGAATGATATTGCCCACACACCCAAGTGGAAGACTGCCAAACATATCATAGTTGGGTTTTTTTTTCCCCTTAAGCATAGGAGGCTGAAGGTCATATTCAAGTTAGTTGCTGGATTTGTGCCTTTGGAGCACTTTCTTCAGGTCATTTGAAAAGCAAAGGCAAGTCTTTTCTTGAATTATGGCTGCAAAGAGTGGGGTAGGAACTTAAACTGCGCTTGAGACATTTGCAATGATCTTCTGGCTGTTTGCTGGCATGAGAAGGTGTTGTGATGTGATAAAGGAGATGAACTTTAAAGGAAGTCCAGCTTGCTTCATTGGTATGGAGCTCCTGGGCTGTATTTGAAGGTTTCTACTGTTCCTTGTGACACAAGGTTCATTGTGACCTCAAGTTAGTCTCTCTCTGGACCAGCTACTCCACTGAGAATACTGTCTTACATCATGTTTGGTAAAACACTTCAAAGTTTTCACCTCTAGATCTCAAACTGAAAAGAGTTTTTATGATCATTAAAATCCATTGAGAGCTGCATAATTTTGAGAATTTTTTGTTGTATAAAAAAAAAATTCTTACATAAAAAATGTGGGTCTACGATGAACCCACAGTTTACTGGCCTTTTACCAGCCTGAAACAACCTTCTTCAGAAACAATGAACCTTGGGCAGAAAAATGTTTTTCTTGCTGGATAATCCCTCCATACTGTATAGGATGTAGATTACTGCAACACGTTTCTTGCATAAATAAATGGCTGTGGGCAAATATTACACAAAAACTGATGAAACTCACAGAGGCCATAAGCACATGTTACAACTAATGGAGACTTTTCCCAAGGAAAGGCAGCAGAACTATCATACTGGCAAATCTATCACACCATTGGACTATGAAAGCTGTAAGAAATATTCTAGGATACACTAGTATGTTAAAAGAGGAGGCCTGTGGCAACTGTAGAGACTACAAGAGCTTGTAGCCTAAGGCTTAGTGTGATTGCAAGGAAAAATGATCTTGTCTTCAATTTCTCAAGATACAAACCAAATGCCTTACAAATTGGTCACATTCCATTTAACTCATATTAATCTACATCAAGTTGCCTGGGGGGTCAAAACCTTGTATTTGTTGTATTTTTCTTTTTTCCCTCTAGACTGTATCTCTCTTTTTGGCTGTAAAATATGCTGAAAGCTGTACAAGGGACATTCACAAATATGCTTCTCATTACCAGCATGCTCTGTACAGTAATGCCTACACAATCATGCTAATGTGCTTTGCTTCAAGTTCATGTAAATCAGCCCATTTTAGCTGTACTAGCGCTGTAGGAGACTTTGGTCAAGGAAAGAAATGATATTGTATTTACTTCACTTGTTCTGACTCAAAAGATACAGAGATGCCTTAAATGCAACACAGAGCTTATTAATTGCTGTGTATAGCGTAAGTTTATAGAGAATTTCCAAGACTTAATGCAGACCATGTGTGGTCCCATAATTCAACCTCCAAGGAACAGCCTTTAGGACTGGAAGGTAAGCACTTTTCCTCTAACTAGCTTCCCTGTGAAGCATGCAAAGGATCCACTAAAAGCTGAATGAAGTGAGTGAATCATAAGAAAGGCTTTAAGCTTTTTAAGATTAAACTAGGCATATTTTGTATGCTCGAAATAAAAAAAAAAACACCACTTGCTCTCCTTCATGCCAGTGAAAATAAAGAAAACCTCCTAAACTTGTTTTTCGGCCTATAAATATTTGACACAAGGAGATCATCTCCTATGCCCTTATGGAGGAAAATGTTGCTTTCAGCCATTAGTGCAGGAGAAATCCCAGCTGGGATTTCTTTCCGGTGCACTCAGAGCAGCATGGCCAGAACATGCCTTTACAGTGAAATTCTGAGCATGGGTTAGAGATACAATGTGATCAGAAATGCACAGTTTAACTGTATGTGATATGGCCTATCTTCAGCCTGATGTCCTGATGTTTTCAGGTCCCCCTGCTCTGTTTTCCAGACCCCAGAAGACCCCAGAAGACCCTGGCTCAGGCAGATGTTTCTCTAACAATCCCTTTTTAATCAGATGCTTAGAAGCTGGCCAGCTTAGACCATCCCTGTCACAGACCCTCCTCCTCGTGCCAAAAATTGGTCCTCATGGACTCCTTCCTTAGCTACTCTTTCCAAGCCTCTGCAACCTGATGATTAGATCACCATTCTGTATTGCAAGGCGAAGGATTTCCAGGAAGGTAGAGTGTTGTTATGGCTCACCCAGATGAGAACAGCTGTGCTGATGTGCAAGCATCCCCTTTGGGAGGTCCAGGGGACAAAAGGATAGCTTCCCTGGGGTGCTGTGAAACTCATTCACCTGGATAACCCCCCCAAGAAATGGATAATTCATGGACAGGCTGTAGCTCAGCCTTTGAGGGACATGCTGAGCTGCTTCCAGGCTCTGCACACAATTGACAAACCCATGTGTAACTCATCCCTGACATAGCCCCTGGGCTCACTATGGCTCTATGCAGAGATGTGTACCCACACAACATTGACTGGGCAAGGAGGTGAAGCAGAGTGGTCTTCAGGGACCCAGTGATACTGGGATGGGCTGCTGATGCAAACATACCTCTGAAACCTCACAGGGAGGTTTTTTTATAATACATCCCGAGACAAAACATTGACCTCACAAAAGGAATCTGAAATCATGTATGGATTCACCACACCTTCACCCTTCCTTACAAACACCAGCCTGACTGAGTTCCCAGGGGTCTCCCTGGACACTGGTACCGTGTGGGGGAGAACCAGGCTTGTCATCTGCCTGCTCGGTCCCCTGATGCGGCGAGATGTATTTGCCTTTAACCCAGGCAAAGGTTTCACCTGCTCCCGTTGCTTCCTGATAAAAGCATCAGCGCATGAAGCCATAGCCACGGATTTGAACAGATGCAGAGAGGAGAATGGGAACAACAGCAAACATTATGTTCCTCCCAGAGCGGTGCTCCTGTCGCTGCCCGTGCCACATCTGTGTTTTTGAAGGGAAATGTCATAACATTGCTAATCAATAAGAAGACTGACAGGACCATTTGTCAAGAGCGAGCCAGCACTGCAGCTGTTGTAGTCATCCTGTCCCTGGGCTTTGCGACTGCAAACCGAGGGAAGGACCTGATTATTTGCCTGCGGCAGCCCCCCCCAACACTATGTAGGAGGGCAGCTCCAGCCAGCTTGCTAAGGCGCCTCGCCAGCCTTGCAGCAGTTGGGCTGAGCAAGTGGGCAAAAAGCCTGGCAGGAAGTATAGAGCTTTGAACAAAAGACACCAGACACCCTGCAAGGGAGAGACAGTCCTGGGTGTCGGAGGAGTCTGTTGACCTTTAATCTCCAGCCCGCTGTTGCATATGCATCACGTTTGAACTGCAGATGTTCCTCGCTGCTCTGCCGGTCAGGGCGACAAGCGGCTGATCTTACAGAAGAGGAGAAAAGGCTCAGAGAGAACTTAATGAAGACTTTAAGCTGTGGGTTGCAATTAAAATGGCCTGGTGGTTTAAGCGTAGGGGGGGTCACTAAGCTCCTGCAGCTGCTCTGCCTGCCGTAATGGCTGAGAGCTAATGTCCACGCTGATAGGCAGGGCTCTCCTCCACAATGAGAGCAGTCGTGCATGCCGGGGGGCCATTGGCAGAGGTGACAAAACTGAGCTGCCCTTTCCCACCCCATCAAAATAATTCTTAAATTAGGAAATTTATCTTAATCTGATGGTCTATCTGTGGGTTGCACTGCCACGGATAATGCTTCACCACTTTCCCCCGGACAGCTCTGGCCAGCAAATAGAAAATGAACAAATATCAATGTAGTGAGGCATAGGGAAATAGCCCTTCTTTTTCAGACCACAACCTGCAGAAAACTCTGGTCCTTAACATGGTTCCCACAAGGAAAGAAAGCCGCCTCCTGCAAGACAGAAATCTGCCTCTCTGTTCTTTCAGGAACAGCCAATTAAAATAAAATCCGCATGTCACGTTTGGTGACGGCACCCAACAAGCAGGATGCTGACTGGCTTAAAATGATACAGGCTCGAGCTTGGATTAGACTTCAGAACTATTTCCAGCAAGGCATGGATATGACATTGATCCCACAGGAGGTTCCCGAGTTCAACAGTAAATGCTGTTTAACCATGAGCAACAATGAGGGTCCTCACCCACTGTCACCTTAGCAGCAGCTAATGCCACCTGAAGGTTGCCTACCGGTGCTCAGGTTCAGACCCTGGTGCTGGAGCTCAGCAAAGTACAGCCAAAATATTTGCTTTGTAACCAAAGTCTTTTCTAAGTAAAAAGTGCCATTTTTCTCTTATTCACAGTGTTTTGAAAAAAAAATTTGTCAGTTCTGGCAGTATGCTGTTTCCAGAACTTCTTGTCCCAAAACAAAGCATTCCCATAAGGTTGAAGTGGCCCATGCGAACATTTCTGGAATGGAATCTTTTCAGTTTTCATTTGGAAATGATTTTTTCCCACATGAGATTCATTGTTAGTATTTTCGCACAAAACACATCGACAAGCTTTCAAAGGGCAAACTTGGACCAAAATGCTTTGATTTCATAACAGTGGAAAGTTTTGATTGACCCGAAGTAACATGTTATCGGACCTCCATTTCGCACAGGATTTCACTTGCACACAAATGTTTCCATTTTGTTCAGGAAGTGGGAAAAATATTTCCACACATGGAAAGATCTGGCTTACCTTGATCTTACGAGTCCTCCCTGGGGTTGATTCTGCCTCCCTGGTTCTCCAGCTCAGGCCAGAAGCAGGCAAGGCTTTTTTTTGCTTTGTTTTGGTTTGGTTTTTTTTGCACTGCCATTGCTAGATTTCACCCCTTCGCAAGCCCACTAATATTGCCCTCGCAGCCTCCACCAAGGGCGAATTCATTAAAGCCGGGAGGTCTGATCAGAATGCATGAAGCTCTACAGAAATGGCCGGGTTTGGGAGATAATTCGTCAACGTATTTGTCATTTCTCATCTCCTTAAACATGCTGCAGATCTTCAGGCATCTGATTTCTGGCCTGGCAGTCCAAGAAGTGGTCATATATAAAAGATGAAATTTTGAAGAAAAGGGGTAGGTCAAGAAGGTTGAATTAATTTTAAGGAATGATATAGGTTTCATAACAATATATCTACTGCCTGTAATTTATAAGCCAGGCTGCCATAATGCTCCTGTATCCCTTTTTGTTTCTGTGGTTCAGTGAAGAATTTCAGCATGCACTTTGATTGGCAGGGCAGATGGTAACACTGTCTGCCGTTAATGTAAACCTATTACTTAATATATCTGTTAGTTTTATTCTTTTTCAACAGAGTATTAGTGACTATAAGCTTTAATTAACATTTTTTTACCAATAAATAAATCATGGCTGGATTCAATGGGGATTCTGCTTTTTTATCTGCCAATAAAAAGCTGAAGGAAACCTCTTAACTAGGCTCCTTCCTTTTTCCTTTCCTCTTTCATCTCCTTAAGCCTCTTCTCATGAACAGCATCCTGGAAGAAAAAAAAATACCCAGAGATGGAATGAGCACCCTCTGTATACGTGTAACTCAGTGAAAGAAATGGGGTTTAAGTGGGCCACATGGCAAATTCTGCCTTGTGAAATCCTGACATCAATGGAACTGAGATTTTATCCCAAGGGAACGCAGACTTGGTTCCCAATTTACTTGCACTGGGCTTTGAAACTTCAGGGCCTTTGATGGCACGCTTGTGCTTCTAGCAGCTGGAAGGGAGAGTGGAACCAGGCTGAATGTATTAAAAAAATGGGAAACTTAAATCAAGAAAAATTGATTGTGAATACATTTGGAATAAGCTTGCCCCACTTTATTTATGGTTAAGTGGTAAAAAGGGAATATGCTTTGCAGGTTTACATCTTTTACCAGGAGTACATGATTAACAGGGACACTAGAGCCCATCAGAGGCTCAGTGAGAGTTTCAAGGGAGCGGCCAGCTGCACTTCACCAGAGCGGGCTGGTGTGGCTCCTGATGGCTTTTGAATAGCTTGCTGCCTCTCGGTTTTCTCGTCTCCTTGATTTAAGACTATCACCTGGCTGATTTTTATTTTCACTAAGCAGTTCAGGCCAAAGCCATTAGAAAGCAGGAAGAGAAAACTTGGTCTGGTTATCCAAACCATTTTGTTTAGCTGGCTCTGGAAGTCCATCCAAGCAGAGAAAATGAAAAGTCTCTTTTTTGAAACTGTGAATTCATTAAAGGAACTCATATGGAAGAAAAGCAGTGAAGCTGAACAAAATGTAAATTTTGCTGGCTGAGAAAGATTTTCTTATGTTTTTATAAGCATCTACAGCTAAGACACTGGATTTCCATTTGAGTTGGGATTTTTGCATTTGACTTCTTAATTATGCACCTCAGGTTTTCTAAGGGCTGTACTTTAGGAAAGGAAATTTGTAGCTGGGTAGGCAAGAGAAGTAATGAAAAGCCTGAGAACAGGCATACACAGTGTGTGCCACGCCATTATAAAACGATATGCTCCTCTGGGTAGAATTCCTTAGCGTTTAGCTCTGTAACATGTCTCGCAGTGTTGATTGCTTGAGAAGTAACAAACTCACGTACATATATTACACATGCAGACCAAAGACACAAAGAGTATGGGAAAAGCCAAACTGGGCAGAGGATTTCCTTTTTTTTGCAGAGATCACCACCCCAGACAAGTACAGAGCAGAACCATCACTTAACCTTTTCTTGGTCTATTCAGTGAGAGCAATTACAGCTGAGAGCGACTTCACTGAAGGTGGACCTGGTGGCAGGCTAACCTCAGTGAGTGGGGCCTACTCCAGTTATCAGTGAATTTCTCTGTACAGTAATCAGAACAACACATCTTTGTTGTGCTGCAGAATTGCTACGCCAGGTGAGATGAGGGGTGCTGCTTCAAAAGCGGTGTTTTGGGGAGCTGGAATAGAGAGTTCCTATTGCACCAAACCTTGGCTGTATCAGTGACTGCTCCTTCAGAAACCCCTGGCTTTCCACCAGACAGCCAGAGGATACTCCTTGACAGTATAATCCCAAAGAGTGCAAGGCTCTGGCATGTTAATATGCAAAGCCCTTTCGGAGGTGACAACAGAATTATTACTTTTTGCACTGCGGTTGCAATGCTGTTTCTGCTAACAGCGTCAGGCAAACAGCCAGGTGTTGTAGCTATGCTGGTTTTAGAGTGGAAACCCGACTGTGATGGGGAGTAGGGAGGCAGAGAGGATGGAAAAGTAGCCCAATTAGACTTGCATGCAGTGATTCCACTCCTGTGGCACATTTCATGCTGTATTTTGCCATCCAGGTAATGGTGGTGTGGAAAACAAATGTGGGCAGCAATGGGCGGACAGCCTTGGGATGGGTTAGAGTCTCTTTTCAGTGGTATTTCTTCAAAATTCTTTGCAGTGTTATTAGAATAATTTTTCTCCATCTTTAGAATGGGCTGGGAATAATTAATCCTAAATGTTGCTATAACCTATTTAAGCAAATTTGGGTAAGTATGGAAACACCTTTCCTGTAAGCAGTATTGCAGACTAAGTCCCTCATCTTAGCCTATGTGTAGAAAGTCTTATTTTGTCCTTTTGCCTTGTTTACAGACTTAAGTGATACCAGTCTGGTTTCTTTTCTGAGGACCTGGAAGGCCTCTTGCTCTTGCAGATCAAAAATAATAAATTTCTTTTTCTGCCAGAAATGACTCATTGCCTAATGTGCCTTAACACACACGGACTGTATTCTTTTGCCACTAGAGTCTGGGTGGAGGTGGTTGTATCTCTCTTCAGATTAGGGCTGCCATCATATTAACTTTAATGCACTGAGGTATTCCTAGGACAACTCATCTCTTTTTTAACATACCCATGAAAAGAGCCTCTGTTAAGCAGAGGTGACAACCTATGAGAGGTTTTTTCATGCCAACGGAGTGAAATTAGAGGAGGAAACTGCTTCAGGATTGTTTGGGAAGGTGTGGCGTCCGCTGGCCTTGATCTAGTAATGCAGGAAAGCATTGTTTTAACTTCAAGCACACGAGTATTTGAATTCGGTGGGACTGTGCAAGCCTGTGACATATGTGTATGTGAAGACTGGTTCTCAGAAATTGCAACAACAATTGCTCTGTGATTTCCTTTTCTTTCAGGCTACCTACCAATATCTCAGTTTATTAAACAACTCCTTGCTGTTCTGGCAAGTGACGTGATGTACAGCTTGAGCCCCAGCATCTTGAATCTGTGTGTGACTTGAAAGTATTTCTATTTCTGTGCTCAGCTCCACTTCATCTCCAGATATACATTCTTCTGTTTGCTCTGCTCTTTTTCTGTGCTCCTCCTTCTTAGGACCAGCTGTGAGACTTGCAGAAACAAGGCACAAACCCAACTGAGTTCCTGTAAAAATCAGGTTTTCCACCTTGCACAGCAGAGCATTTTGCAAAATAGGCTACAAAAATCCATATTACAACTTTTTTTTTTTTTACTTTACAGTAATGGGGACAAGGAAGGAAGACATTAAAAGACGAAGCAGCTCTTAGAAGCAGCTCTTTGGACAAGTAAGCTGGTTTGAAAGTAATGGGACTGGTGTCCTGGTGCCTTTTTACTTTAGTGTGCCTGAATCTACCACTACATCTCATTAATGCTGCACTAAAATGCATTAAACAACTTACTGTTGTCACACCTGCCTTTCACAGATGAGAAACACGGTTTTGTGTGGCTGAGGAGCAGCTCAGTGACATGGCAAATATGGCTCTGGAAAGATATAAATTGTCAGAGGACAACTGCTATAGCTTCTATTTGTCCCTCCGATGTGACTGGGCAATCTTTAGGACAACACTGAATTTAATTCAGAACATAATCCTGTGAAGTTTTCCTATGTCAGCCAGGGTAATTTGCAAACAACATGTTAGCTTTACCAGTTTGCTCTGAATAGTGATCCAGCAACTCTCCATAGAGCAGTTGCAGCTTTAGACCTGTCTCCCCAGTGTTTCTGCACCAAGCAGACATTTAGTGAGCTACAGTGTGCTTAACATGGTGGATAAGTTGCTTTGAGAAGGTGACTGAAATAACTACATTTAAAATTAAGCACGTATAAAAATTTGGGCCGTGTTATTTTCAGTCTTGTTATAGAGAGAATAAAGCCTTATATCTGAGAACTGCAGGGATTTGCAAGCACCAGCGTAGGATGTTTCCTGTGGATGGCAGCTCTGGTTTTTAAGCTCATTGCTGCTCACTTACTGCTTAATCTGTGCCAGCTGAAACAGGGAAAGCTCTACTGCCGGCTGTGGTCCTTCCTCTATTATTCTGCATGGGAGGGAAGCACTCTCCCATCTTGATGCAAAGCCCTGCAGCGAGCTCATTTCTAACTCTTCCAGATAGTCTTGGAGAGATCCTAATTCTGCATCTGCAAAGGCACAAGGAGGAGAGTTTAGACTGAAGGACACAGTAAGTAAATGTTCACAAAAAGAAAAATACTGAGGTATTTCTTTGACATCAGTAACTCTTCCCATGAACCTGTATCGCCTTGTTCCTTACCTCCAATGTACACTGTACATCTCATAACATCTTGAAGAGATGAGATACTTGACTTTCAATGTAAGCGAATTCAAGGCTAAACCTATTGGGTATTGTCCCTCTGTCACAGAGAAAAAATGGAGACCAAGACTAGCCCATAGTCATAGAGCATGTTTCCTGGCATGCATCTATTCTACCTTGACTCTTGGTGCTTTTAACAGATGTGGTTGACACAAAGATACAAGAATAAAAGAGGTTTGCAGTAGTCTGTTAACTTTAGCCATCACCAGCCTTTGCCATATCTATATCCCTTTTGTAATCTAGATGTTGGTTAACTCTGACATTTACTAGGAGACCCCTAGCAGGTAAGTCTATTCGATTCATGGGCTGAAGCATTGCCCATGAGAGCCTGAGACACCCAAATGGGTGATGGGAAGCCCTTGGCCCACCCTACAGGGAAACGAGGTTTTCCCAAGCGCAGCATGGAAAGGGCATCTCTCTGGAAGACTAACGGAGTAGGTGGCCCAGTGTTTCTTCCTCCTTTTTGTCAGCTGCTGCTGAAGAAAGCTGCAGGATTAAATGAGGCTGTGAGGACTGGGAAAGGCATCCCTATGCATCAACGAAGGGCTGACAGGGGAGAGGTTGTGTCGCAGGCACACAAGGACACCGTGCAGCCATAGCAGTGGGCATCAGCATCCCAGGAACCATTTTCCCTGTCATGGCACAGTCTAACAGCTGAAATCAGGCCCGCCATCTCTGGCAGTTTTTTGATGAGTAACTTTTTTGCCTTCCCACTCTAGAAGGTCTTTCAGACAAAACAGCCTAATGCTTTCAATTAACACGTGAGCAACTTATTCAGCCAACCTCTAGTCTCCCAGGAGCACTATAATATTGCCACAAAACTACGAAAAATATTCCCTAAGGCTTCTGAGATGGGTTTCAGGTTAAATAACTTGCTCAAACTGTCTTCTGCTTTTTCTGGCAGTTCCAGCTCAACCAGGAGTCCATAGAGAGATATTAGACTAATCACCAGCTCCTGGGAACTGAAACCTTCTCTCTCTTCCAAAAAAACCAATCCCTATTTGCCTACTAGCCTTTTCTCTTACACGGGAATCTCAGCTGGAAGTAATTGCCAGCCTGCACAACTTCTGCGTGATGCAGCTTTTAACCCTGAACCTTCCAGATCAGACTTTGGGAAGTATTTAACTCATCACCGATCCAAGTAGTATTTAAGTCAGCAAATAAATATTTAAATTCCAAAGAAAGGCAAGGGTTTGGGTTCTAGATCATGATTTTTCTGCTGTAGATCCTCTTATGTGTTCAGAACTATGTGATTCCAGCATGACCTATCTATGGGCTTCTTTAGGAGAGATATTAGAAGCTCAGTGCTACAACAGGCCTTGATCAATTCACCTTACAGAGGACTAATCCAAACAGGGACCACAGTAGAGAAAACACAGAGATATATACTGTCAGTGATCAGGACAGAGAAAACATAAAATCCGTCCTGGTAGCAGAAATATTGCCAATGCTGCTGATAGGAAAGGAAATCAATAGAGAATAACGTTCAGCACTATATTACTCAAGCTTTCAGTAGTAGCTGTGTCACTGAGTCATCTCCTCCCCATCAGGAGTGAATGTTGAAAGGGTATGGGGGCAAGGAGTGGAACATAGCATTGGAAAGACTTGAATGTCTGCTGCCTGCAAGGTCTGGAGGTCTACTCTCCTCAGACCCAGCCTATGCTCTCTCTCTGCCTCAGACTAACAGGTATGGGCATATGTACCTTGTTGATAACCCTGCTCTTCAGACAAGCTTTTCTAGTCTGTACAAACAGGTTCAATTATTAATCCCCATCATAGTGTCTCAGGCTGAGCTTTCAGCTACTGAAGTGTTTCTTCTTTGAATGTAAATTCCTTGGGGTAGTGCTTTATTTGGCTTGTCAATCATCATAGAAAATACAAATTCAGGAAGTAATAACAGTAAGTCTTTTGCCTTCTGACTTGATATGTCTCTTTTTCTGGCACATCAGGACATATGTGATCCAATGGGTCACATTGCCAAGATGAGCATCATGTTAGGATAAATTTGGCTTTTCAGCTTGACTAACTAGGTGCCTCTTTAGAGCTGGATCAAGTAGGAGTGACTATCAAGTCTGAAGCAAAGCTCAGATGAGTATGTTTGCAACTATAGCAAAATTTCTCTACCACCCTACACCCCAGAGTAAAGCACAAAGAAATTTGCTTTGTAAAGATATAGTCATGTACAAAACACCCATTCCAAATCTTGTGTCTCACTTACCTCTGAGAATGCCCAGATCTCCAGTGTAACCATTAGGTTTCAGAGTTGCCTGTGAAGTAACTCTTTACACAGGAGTGTTCCAGAATGAAGTGCTCTACAGATACATAGAAAACCAACACATAATAGAAGGGTGCTTTTGCCGAACACTCCTGTGGCAAGTCACCAGAGATGGGGCCAGATGCTGCTGCTCAAGATGTTACATGATATTATTATGGAGCCTTGTAAGACCAGTTGCATTTTTTTTACCTTCTGTGTTGCAAGCAACTCATATGCAAGACTCATATCCTTACTTCTTGTTACCTGTTGTATTTAGTGTGTCCCATCATTATCATCACCCTTACTACTCTTATAGCCCTCAGTTATTAAAAGTAAAGCAGCCCTTTGTCCTGTCTATTCTCACACCTGATTTGTTAAGGGAAATAAAGCCTTATGTTCGAAAGTAGGTTATTCCCTTATATGTGGTGATATAATTGATCCAAAACTAAAAAAAAAATAAAAAAAAAATAAAAAAAAAATATATATATATACAAAGTGGTAAAATTATAGTCAGTCACAAAGTCTACAAAGCAGAGATGGTACTAGTACTTACTTAATTAAGAAAAAATTCCTTGAGTCTAATAAAAAAATAGTAGACAAAGAAAAAAGCTTCACACTTTTACAGACATATTTCACAAAGTGTGTTTTTGTTCCTAAAGTTTCTGGTTAAAGTCTGAGCTTGCAGTTCTGATGAACTGCACTTATGTTCCCAAAGGCAGAATTTCTTTTTCACTTGAGGGATATAAAAGTCAACAGAAGACACTATTAAGCCATTAGATCAGTGCCCAGGTCTAGCCGGGCTTGGAAAAAAGAATACATGCAGCAACACTAAACTTTACAGACCCCCGTTTAAAAAAATTTGTATATAACAGGGTAAGGATAAAGGTAGTAGTATCAAAAGATTTCAATAGAATGAAAATAATCAAGTGTCTGACAGAAAAATACTAGTTAAAAATAAAGATAGTTATGGAAAGATGATTAGGAGACTGCAAAAAAAATTATACACACCGATTTGAAAAAGAAAAACAATTCTTACTCTATTAAACTGGGCTTTTTTAAACATTTCACTGCTTCTAGATTTGCAGAAATATTTCTGTACATTTCAAATCCCCTGCTATTCATTGTCATCTATGCTTGATGAAAATTGAAAAGACCATATAAACCTACGAACAGGGATGTTTGCATGTATTTTCTATTTCTCATTTCACTCTGTATTGGTGAATTGTATAATCAGGATATTTCATCTGATTATTTTTTTTTCCCAGTCAGTACAATAGGTACATTTCAAATCAAGTTTGGTATGCACTTCCTGATTTTCTTTTGGAGGTCATTCAAAGACAATATCTACATTGTCATCTCATTTCATTCTTTGAGGAGAATCTATTTTGTTTGAGCCAACAGAGATCTCCCACTAAGGTACAATAGAGAAGAACATTGTCCTACTGTGATTAAAGCTGTGTTCAGGGCAGCAGTTCCATTTGGCAAAGGGTTTGGAGACTTTGACCTTTATCTTCTGTTCAAATGGCAATTGCCTCCTCCCCCGCCCTGAATGCGTGAGTTGTCTTTGAAATAAGAGAAAAGCAAAACAAAACAATGGTTTCAGGTAGGCTAATAATCTTCATTTCATTTTTTTCTTTTCTTGAGATGTAGTTAGCGCTGGATGAGAGTTCTGTGGAGCAGACGAGTTGTTCACGATGAAGCACCAGCTCGTGAAACTGGGCCATGTCCCAGACAGGTGTCACTGGGAGAGAACCTCCACTATGGGCTCTACTTGCCTGGTTTTCTGCCAGCTTAATGCCATGGCTGGTGGGACACTGACTCTTCCTGTTCCCTTAGGACACTGGTGCTTTACAAGCTGACCTCTGCCGAAGAATTGCAAATTTCTGTGCTCTGCAGTTTCCTTCAGTCTGGGATGGGAGCCCTTGGGGTGCTCATCCTCCTTTCAGAAACCCCAGGGAAGCTGATTCAGCTCTGCAGCTGAATATCTGGACACTGTTAAATCCTTGGCTTGTGCCAGAGCTATCAAGGCTCCCAGGGTCTCTGCCTGAAAGAGTTTCCTCCAGATGGAGGTGAGAGGTAATCGGGAGCCTGCAAGCCCTGCACGCAGAGCGAGTGAGTCAGCTGCCTCGGGGAATGCACTCGCTCAAGTGTACGTGCTCCCTGAATATATGTAAAAAAATATTTAAATTGTACCCAAATGAAACCCTGTCTGATTTTCCGTAAGTAAACTGAACTACTCTCTCTTTTGTGCTGAAAGAGATTTCCTTCTTACCCCAAAATAGCTATATTTATCATGGAACAGACATTCTGACTTGTGAATAATAACATCTAAAACATAAAGCCCGGATTTTTTTAAAAAATCCTTGGGTTTTAATTATTTGAAAATCTCATTTAAAATGTTGAAAACATAGTGAAAAATATTTCCCATTTCTCTTCCAAAACCTTAATTTTGGCCAGGTCAGGTCAGTTTTGCGAAATGTTTTGTATTTGATGAAACTGCACATTCTGAGGGAATGACAGCCTGCCAAAGTTTTGGGGTCCAGCTTTTACCACAGCTCTGACATCCACAGAAGGGCTGAGCTGGGCAAAATGCCATCAGTGGAAAATCCCATAGATTTCTGTTTCTTCCATGGGATTCGTCTGGCTGGTGAGAGGAAAATGGAGCTGATTTTGTACCCAAGTCTAGGGCTTTGATTTACCTCTACAGAAGCCCTGCAAATGTCTTTGGACCCATGTGCGTTTAAGTCAGTCCGGCAGGACACAGATCGTCCTGGCCCCTGCCCAGGAAAGCGTTTAAGCACATGCTTAACTGAAACCGTGCCATTAGTCCCCTTGTGGGCTGCACAGCCCCGGCAGCTGAATGGGACTTTTCTGCAGCGTCTGGTCCTGGGGAGCACATCTGGGGAACACATTCGGCCGCCTGAACTGTTACACTCGGTGCAGGTAGGGCTGCAGTGCAGTCTCAGTTGGGGTTGTCTCTAATGATGTACACGTATATCATCTAGCATAATGGGGCCATGACCTACTCTAATAACTACATACACGCATACGGAGCCTGCATAAGAAGAACGTTGTTCGAGCAGCGGTGTGAAAGCACACAGAAATAGCTTGTCGCATACCCTGACTGAAGTTACTTAATCGGCTGCCAGAGGGCAGAGGAGGTGTAGTGTAATGGGGTAATTTATCTTTAGCCCGGGCAAATGAGGCACTGATACGAGGAGCCAGCCTGCCTTCAGGAAGCTGAGAAAGGCTTTTCTTTGCCCTTTTTTCATAAGCAACTAAGCAAATTAAGCCATTCATGAATTATGCCGCATTTTGTCCAGAAGAATGTCAGGTAAGTGATTGTATTGCATAATACGCTCTATTTACTGTACCACTTATACTCACAGGCTTTTTCAACCTCAGATTACTAGCCAGACATAGACTGCAGCTGGCAATATCCTTTCCTCTCCCAGTTTATGGTCTTCTAACATTAAACTACATTGCTATTTGCCCCCAGCTGCAGCAGCACAGATAATATCAAAGGTCAAGTCATAGCGATCCTGTTCGGATCTAAAATTAATGAACACCAAATTCACAACTAGTTTTTAATCCAAAGAATTTTCAGAGTGAGAAGTTGGGGTTTTTTTCATGTCACCATGATATCCCTTGTGTCCCCGTAGAACCAAGAACTCAGTCACAGACCCATGGGTCACAGAGGCCATCCTAGCTCCTAATTGTCACATGGACTAGTGGACAGCACATGCTCTTTGATGGAAGAGCTTGTTTGGAAAATGAGTACTTGACTGATAGAAGCTGATGCCAGGAGCTGACTGGAATGGTGGGGTGGATACCACTCCAAGGTATGGCCGTGACCTGCTTAGGTAGAGGAGCCATCTGAGTTACAAAGCCCTTACAATCACAGGATGTTAGTTATCATTCAGAGGTGCTCGCACTGTTCACAAACATACACAGCCCAGCCTTCCAATGCTTTGCGTTGTATATAGGCTCCTGTCTGCTGGAAGCAACAATCTGAAATGTCACTGAAGCAGAATGAGATCTTGTGTCTTCTTCATTGTTACAAGGGCTTTGCAATGCAATGGACAGGGTCACCACAATAATTTTTGACAGGATACCGAGACCTGCTACCCTAAACAGCTACTGCAGCATAATGGCACTCTCCCCAAATGCAATTGTTGAGCCACAGTGTGGAACCTCCACGCTAGTAAAAGTGGAATCTAGAGAACAGGACAAAAGCATTAAAGACTTGATTTTTTTTTCATAGTTTGACTTCAAAGGAAGACACAGGTGCCCCCTTACTCTCGCAGGATCCATCCCTTTCTTTTATTCAGTAGATGGCTTATACAGTTAGGGTTGTCATCTTGGCTGTTAGAAGGAAATGTCAGCAGAGAGTCCATGAGAAATGTCCTGTTAGCTCACTGAGTCCTAGAATCAGCTGCTTGGAATTGGCTGGAGACATTTTTAGCTTTTGAAATTAATAATTTGAAAGTTACGCTTTCCCTGCTCATAACGACTTCATTCTGCCTTCAGAAGTAAAAGATACTGTTCAAAACAGCAGTTGCTACATCAAAGTAGCTCTCATTAAGTGATATTGTAATGCACAGGCACAGGTACTGGTGTCACAGATGCTATTTTATAACTACTTAACTGCAGAAGTAATGATACAGCAGAAGGCAGGAGTGAACATTAGCAGTGATCTTTATTCTGCTTGATGTTTTCAGGTTATATGAGATTTTCTCTTTGTTTTACATTTGCTGCAATGTAGTACATTAAGCCTCAAGAGCAAAAATTAAGTGCAGCTACTGTCACATGCATAAAATGTGGATTTTTTTTTTTTTTGACAAGGACAAGTTTCTAAGAAGAATATTATACCATGCCTTCAAAAATACAGTAAGCTCTCAAACCGGGTTCAAGCCAATCTCCTCAGCATAGCCCTGGTTAAGAGAAAGAATGAGGTTGCTGGGTTTTTTTCTTAACTGCCTTAAATTAGGAGGTAGTGTTGAAGAGAGCTTTTCACATTTAACTCGTCCTTTGTGCAGATACAGTAACTCCTTGCCAATGCACTGTATTAAAGACATCAGTTTATAATGAGATGTGAAGCAAAGGGAAAGACATTCTCAGGGGTTATGGGAAGAAGACCTGGAAGGCTCACATGGAATTTCAGATCCACATCAAACACTGCAAGCAATAGAAAGTGCTCTATGCATATTTCACAAACAGCCAGTAGCTCCAGTTTTCCAGTGCCCTGGGTTACGTTTTAATCCAAAGGCATAACACCCTCACTGTTTAAATAGATGATCAATCAGAAAGGCCATTCTTGGGTTCACTTACACTCCACATAGCCATGGTCAACCATTCAGTACCTTTGACCCGACCTTTGAACGGAAAAATGCAAAGACAGCAACAGACGGGTTTAGAAAGAAAAGCACCTAACAAAAAGGCAGAGGAACATTTTCATAACAATAGGAACTGCTTCATAAAATGCTGACTACAAGCTTGATGTAGAAATTTGACTGTTACGAGATGCAACTGTTCAAAGGTTTAGTCAAATTCAAGAAAAAGTTTAATATGCAAGCAGCTGCTGAAAGCAAAACTTGCAGGGGTTAACTTACATCCATGAAAAAAATTATTAATGACTTTGGCATGTAATAGAGACTGTCCTTCTGTTGTGACTACGCTGGGATATTGCCTTTGTAATTTTTAAAGGCAATGTTCTTGATATGAAATTTAAAATACTACATACATGCAGCACAGAAATATGGAGGTAATTCAATCGGTGGCATACTGGCCAGCTTTTCTTAAATCAGCACTTCAAAATGAATGTGGCTTTCAGATCTGGCATGTGTTTGTTATTTGTGTGGTTTTCTAGAGGTATTGTGATTAAAATACCTGTTTGCCAATTGCCTCATTTGTCTTGGTTTATCAGATTACAAGATTAAATTACAGTCTTCCAAGCTTTAAGGGAGTTTGGATGTAATTCACTTCTCTCTCCCTCTCTCACACTGAGATTACATTAATTTATAATTCTGTGAATAAACTTTAAATTTATTTCATGGAAAATAATCAAAATGCTGTTCTCAAATGAAATATTTAGGAAATTATACGGTAGATGTTTTCAGTCATATGTGTCTTGGTAGGAATTTGGAAACTAGTGTATCTTTTTGTATGTGCTACACTTACACACTTACTAATTCTAAAAAGAATTAAATTATCTGTTTTTTTAAAACTCTGGTCCAAAATTACCTCTCTCCCGTAAGGACGGAATTCAGCAAAAAGTTCACTAGGGCACACTTCATGCAATGCTGAAACATTCATTTGTATTTCTTAGCCCAGTTTCTGGGAAGCATATGACGATGCACTCTCAATTACATCTAAGTGGTTTGTACAGCTGGATTCTCCCCCCAGAAAAGGGTATAGAACAAAAACACAAGTATGCTGCAACGCACATAGTAATTTGAGATTTAATGCTGTGGCACTGAAAGTCTGTTAAAAAACAAACAAACAAACAAACAAAATCCCCAAAACTAACAACTCGAGATAAATCTTCTAAAAGTCATCTTCAATGAGAACTCAATGGTTCATGTTTTACATCTATCCATATTGGTGCATTTTGAAAAGGATTATTTACTTCTTGCAACATATGGACTCTACTTTTATCTCTAACAAAGTTGTTATATGCATGAGTATCTCTGCTTTACAAGCTATATTTCAGGAACTAATCTGCAAATTCTTCAGTTTACACCCATAATGAGATACCACAAGTCGCTTTACCACCAGCCTCCCCGGGGCGAGTCCATTCATAAACACTGGTTTGTGCAAACGTGTGTGTGTGCGCACGTGTGGCAGGGCCATCACCTTTACCAGCCACTTTTGAATATTCATTCCTTTCCTGTGAACAAACAGATAAATCAGCGTTACTGACACAACGTGCTTCTATTCCTCTCTGTCTTCTCTGCTTTGTGGCAGCCCATCTCTGGGCTCAGGTTCCGGGTGGCCCAGGGGCAGGAAGGAGGTGAGATGCTTTGCTCCCAGCCCATGTCCTGCACCATCACCATCAACTCCTCACGTGGGGACACTCTCCTGGGGCACCCCGATGAGGACAGAGTGGCGACAGCAATACACAACCCATGGCCCCCTCCTCTCCATGCCAGCACCCTGATGAGGTTTCTCCTGCAGCAGCTGGCCACCGGGCATCCCTGGGTGGTGGTCCCCTGGAATGCCTTCCAGGGTGTCCCTCACTCCTTCCCATGCCATCAGGAGCTGCCTGTGGGGCAGCAGTGCCTGAGCCCTGTGGGGATAACAAATCACCCGGGTACCTGCGTGTCACTGAGAGCACCCTGCGCGATGTACAGTGCCCAGCTATACACAGGAGCAGAAGCAAAACCCTGGCAGCCCCAGCAAGCAGCAGGTCAACCTTCCTTCATTTTGTGGTCTGCATGCTCAAAAAGTCTCTGACAACCCCATCCAAACAAACAATCCTGTTGGACAAAAATGCAAACAACTTGATGCGCAGGAGGTCGTCTTAAAAGTGCCTTTCATTTCTGGAATGGGAAAGATGTGGAATCTGGGCTGTGCTGAATTAACATGCTGACCTTTTATCTTGAGAGGCCACTGATGTTTGAAGACAGCCCAGTTCTTGAATGAAATTACTTTGGGTGGTCCTGGTCTGCTCAGGAAAGAAATTTTTTGTCGTGCTGAAAATAAGGGCATGAGAGTACACAGACATAAACACTGAATTCAACCTCTCTGCGAAGCAAGGGAGGGGGCCTTAGGCCAAAACAGAGGTGCATTAACGAGCTTACATCAACCAAAAGAAATTGCTAAGTACCTGTGAGTTATATTGGTATTAACTGAGATTGTCATGTATGGCTTTATTGATTTAATGTAATAGAAAATGCACAGCATGATAAAATAAGGTATTAACATCCTTTTATCAGCCAAAAGTAATTTTCAAGCATGAATATATTGTGAGTGTATGAAATTGAAACTCACTGACAAATTCTGAGAAAATCACTCTTATTACTGGCAATTTCAAATAAAAACAGGAATAATGATGAGTTTTATGTCTGTGTTTGCAAAACTCCCCCTACCCCTACCCCCCCCGAAACTTTTCAGTACCACAAACTTGTAACAGGTAGGAAGTAAGAAACTCTGTAGTAAATCCCCGGCCTTCTTTTTCTCATCTCCAGCTCTGCAGAAAGAGAGCACATTTAGAAAACAGGAAATTTTGGGACATAGTGCAGATCTTTGCACACCCCAAACTACTTTTCTGCATTGTCATATCTGAGGGGTTCTTGTTGTGTTTTCTTGCCCCTTCTTGCCATGAGGGATCTGCAAAGCGGTATCGCCTGATCACATTACTTTCCGCTACCATATGTCACTTATGAAAGAAATTTTACAAAACCCAAGCCATACAGCAAGCCTGCTGGCTTCTCAACCTGCTTTGACATATGCAGGAGAAGATTTAAAGCTGTCAGGTTATTGGATGGTTGCCATGGGATTGCAAAGGGAGGAGAGAGAAATCCCCAGGCAAGATGTAGATGGACGGCTGGCTGCAGTGGTCTCAGGGTTCCCAGCTGAGAAAGTACCCCTGAAGATCTTGTTTAATATTATTACCTTTAAGCCTTATTTGCCTTGACATTTTGGGCAACATAGATTAGGAAATCAGCATAGGATATTAGTCTAAGTGAACATGCAGACAAACACCTGAAGCGGCTGAACTCACTGCCTGGCCAGAGCAAGTATAACTCGTTACCCCGGGGTAAATACACAGCCCAATACACGTGGGAACTGTACATGCGTGCCCTTGCCATGTCTGCTTTCTATTTGGCTAAACACACATGAAACTGTCACCGGTGCTCCAGCTTTGGTTGACCTCTGTGCTATTTGAACTATTTGTCTTGCCAGTTGGAAATTTTCTGAGCAAAACAGACTAATTGGCCTTGATTAACAAGCATCTGGTGTGAGTACAAATGGTTATTTGAGCAATAATGAGAAAGAACATGGGGAAACGAGTTGGCAGCCTAATTTCTGGCAATTTATCCGTTCCCCATCCCCAGGCTGCTGAATTCCTTTTTCTGGCAAGGTGGGGGAGGTGTTTCTCTGCAGGCAGCCTGTAATCCAGCTTTTTTGAACCAAACTGATTGGCATGCTTTCCATTCACTCTGCCATACAGACTGGGGTCTGCAGCCTGGCCCTTAATGGTACACCCATCATGAGGGTATTTTGTCCAGCGGAACACACAAAATCCTTTTCAAAAATACTGGTCTTTAAAAAAAAAAAAAGGGATAATGATTTGATTTCTTGATGAAAACCAAAATTAAAAACTTTACAACTTGGCACTGATGAGGAAAAATGAAGTTGTTCTGAACTGTCAGCATTTCAGAGCTGAATCACATCTCCCTGAGCAGCACTGATCTCAGTGTTGTTCCCCTCATAGACTCATACCTTTCATTATGGGCCAGCAGACCCATTATTGGGTCTGAATTGCATTTTTGTAGCTGCATAGGTTTGCTATTTTATACCAGTTTTCATCCAGTATAGGCTTTTGAAATGTACCTTTATAAGACTGTTAATAAACACATTTTGCATTTCTGTTTGGTTTACTTAAAATTCAGGTAAGAAGTCACTTTGATGTGTTACATGGGAGACACTGCAGTGAGGGAAAATTGGTAAAGTCCAAGATTCAGCAAGTACCCTATATCACCCTCAAAATACTAAGAAAAATGTATTTTATCACAATCACTTTGAAAACAAAAAGAAAAAGAAAGTAACATCTCCAAAAACAAGCTGTTCTTCAAATATCTAATGAATCTTGAGTTAAAATGTTCAGGCTTAGCATGTCAGCAATAAGGTTACACTAGGGATCAGGTTGGCACAACACAGTGCACTCTGGCATGCATTTCTTTAGGTACACATTTTTTAAAAGCATGTGCAGAAATTGTTCTGCATAAAATTCCAGTAACTGGAACTGAGAGCAGATTTTCATCCCACTCTCTTTATTTTTGCAAAATTAAAACAAATGCAGCTGCGTGGAATAAGCATGCGTTACTCCTGCGGATGCTAAGCGTGGTACATGTCTTTGTTGAAGCATTTCTTTAATTACTGCTTTGCCTGAATCAGGGGTGGCAACTAGTTTCTCTCAGGAAGCAGATGAATGCAGCAGTTACCAGTATCCCTGTGAGCACGGAAGGGCACCTGATGTGCTCTGCACTTGCACAGGGTGTCCCAACTGGAACATCGTCCTTGGCACCGGACAGCCGTTGCTCCGCGTTGGTGAGCCAACCTGAGGTGAGCTTTTTAATGTGTGTTAATTTGAGACTGTGTTAAGGGCTCTTGGTTTCTCTGTAACAGCATTACAAATCTCTCTGCTCTACTGCTGCCCCTGTGCTCTACAGAAGAAGCTGACAAGTAGCAGTTGCAGCGTGGCACAATGATAACCTCGAGTATAAAATTGCCACGATAACATTTAGTCATGGTAGGCCTACGAGAGACAAAAATGTGCTTCTGTGTTTGGGAGATTGCCAGCTGTGGAAGCAGAACTGTCAAGATAAAATATCTAAGGAATGAGGTGTTTAAAAGAGAGTACGGGATATCCATCTTTCACTAAGATACATTAGGAAGCCATTAAGGAAGAGGTAAAGAAGTTTATAGTAGAATTGCTGGAGAAAAAAAAATGTGTAAACCCTACCATTTAAGCTTGATAATTGACAGAGCAGCACATCTGCAGCAGCTGAAAGATGCCTTTCTAAACAACAATTCACTAAAGGGGTGGAGAGGCTGGGAATTGAACCAAATGGATCACCTCAGGAGCAAGCATTTTGGGTCCTTTCATTTACTCTGCTTCTTACCAGTCAAAAAGGAACATTAGGGCTTTTCAAAGAGAAAAACCTGTCTCTCGAAATTCTTTCTCGTAAAGCCTGAAGGGAAATTTAGAGGGTGTTTTTAATTCAAAAGCTAAAGGAGAGCATCAGCTTCCAGCTGGTAACTGCACAGAAGCAGAACATGGACTTTTATGTATCAAGACTTTCCTCAGCTTCCTCACCACCACACCCCCCCATGGACATGATGCATAAATTAATTTACTTATGTGTAATTAATTTGCTTATGTATACGTACATGCATACGTATAATACAACGTGGCAGAGTGCAAGGTCTCCTTTAGACAGCAGAGAAACCCAAGGAGATAACAGAGCAATGAACTTCCAGCCCTGGTCTGTCCATGTTCTCTTCATTCCCATGCTTTTTTAGCCCTAGCAATGCAAGTCCCCACCTACCCTCCTTTTAGCCCATGGATTTGAAAGCATCACATCTGATTTTCATTGTTTTCTCTAACCTTAAATCCCAAGTGTAATGTAGCCTCAGCTGTCCTGAAGAACTTGGAAATACAAGGAACAAAGTAAAAAAATGCAAGTAGTGATAAAAATCTGCTGGCTTTCAGTAGGGAATGCCTTTATTTCTGTAGTGATCATACAGCACTGACATTGTCAGGGGGTTCAAAGGAAGGGAAGTTTTCTGTCTTCCCTGACCCCAAAATTCACTCCTATCTTTGATCATAAACAAGCTGTCCCAACTAAATTTGCAGACCATTTTTTGCTTGGACTGCTGCATAAGGTTGAAGTAGATACTCTGAATGTTTAGCTACCTAAAGGCTGAAATGAATCCTAAAGTTTTCTTTAGTAAAAGGAAAAAAATAATAATGTCTGTATTCAAGCCTCACTCTGGTGATCACCACTGTATTTTCCTAGAAAGATGAAAAACTCAGCATCACTTCATCACCTGAGCTATCCATTCTCTCCCGTTATTAAAAGAAATGGTTCACAAGGCTAAAATGCAGGGAATTATTTGTAATGGAGATTGCCTGAGACCAAGAAAAACGAATCAAGGGTAGGGAACTGATCTTGTTTATCCATGCCTGAAATACAGTGAAATTTAAATGGCAGCAGGCTGAAATTTATTTTTGCAATCCTGTATTCTTGGAGTTAATTATTTTTCCAGCATTAACTTCCTATCGTGTTACCTTTTTCTTTTTGGCATCAGCTGGTGCCATGATTAAGAAAATATTCTTATCTATAAATACCCCTTCTGATTACAGGGAAATAGCATAGCATTTTTGGTTTTGACCTTGTGATTTTATTTTTGCTCTAGAAGTTCAGGAGACCCAACTATACGATGAATGTCTTTCGAGCAGCAAACTGTTCATCACTCCAACTCTGTGCTAAGATACCACTATGCTGATGACTCTGCATCCATTTAATTGACAGTAACCTTCCTGTTCAGGATCCTCAGCTGGGACAGCTAGAGCCCTGCCAGCCTGCACCAGCTGAAGAACCATGCAGCTCAGCACATTCGGGTTTAGTGTTGCTCTGGTGTGAAGGATTATCCAAATGATGGGGATCCAAACCAGCGGCACCAGGAGAAGAAATGCTGGGCAGAGAGGGGCCTCAGAGGATTTGCTTTCTCTTTTTCAAGGTGGGGAAAGGCTCCATTTGGATTCAACACTATCATCACATCTTCTAAAACTACGGAAATGCTGCAGGGTTTGCTGGAAGACTTGAAAGACAAAAGCAAAGGCAGAGGCTAAGGTATGCAGCAACCAATAACTTCCCTGATAAAACAGCAGCAAACACGGTTAGCTACAGCCGTTTGTGGGGCCACAGCCAGTGAGAGGGGTTAATGACAAATGCAGCAAGAGGGAATAACTCACAACGGACAGAGCTGGGAGAGGAGCCATCAGCAAAGTCAGCAAGATGGAAAAACACCACAAGTGATGGGCAATGAGTGAATTTAGCTGAAACAGTGGTTGGGACCTCCCTTTCCAGCAGCAGAACAATGCTTGCCTCGACTTTGGATAGTCCCAGAAACCAGGCACCCTCTTCTGCAGCACACAGCATCACTGCCACTGGTGGGAATTGTATGCAGGAGCAAGCGGTGGGGAGGGCAGGTGGGCAAGGAAGGCCAGGGGCTGGTTTCCTCTGTGAGCCTGGCAGCGGTAGGGAAGCCTTGCCCTGGCTAAGGCTTTCCAAGGGCTGCTCACCCTGGTGTGTCCACACTTCCCAAACTGATGTTATTGTCCCCTCCTTCTGATAAAGATCACTCTGTTAAACCCATCTGCTTAACTCACTGTTTGGGACCAGAGGCACAAATCCTGCCTCTGAGAGGGCTGTGTGGGGGTCTGAGACCGTGTCACTGGTGTATATTTGTTTTGAGGAAGGATCTCTTAAAAATTGAACCCCAGCTTACTGTTGGGCACCAAAAGTACCTCATGGTGATGCGTGGCCTGCAACATAACCGTATGACATTAAGCGAGATTTTAGAAGACAGAAGGTTTGGCCAGTGCTCTCTGGAAAATTATATTTACAGCCGTAAGGCCAAGGCCAGGTCTGGACAGAGCCAGAGTAAGCAGTTGCTCAGCTGTGGGAGGAAATGAGCCCATATCACGCTGCCTCCTTCACCTCTGCCAGAGGGCTGGAGAGCCAGGCTGGCAGCTCTGCTGTCGCCACTGCCGTCAAGAGAGCATTTGGAATGCGTGAGGGAACAGCTGACGCTGGCATGGAGGAGTGGAGGGAGTGAGCCAGCAACTCCTGGCACCCCAGTAATGTCCCCTGCATCTTCCGTTCCTGCCGGAGGCAGCAGCAGGAAACCTTGGCCCCCGCAGATGCAGTGCTCAGCCCAGGTGTGCTTGTACTTTTCCCCTTCCTTCCCCTTTGATGAGGTGACCTGCGTTCAGGCCTAGCACAGCTCAACAGTCTTGAACCTGCTTTGCAGTGAATGTGATTAAAATCTGGCCTAATCCTGTGTGCCTCATGGGGGGGGACCGTGCCTGCATGAGGAGGAGCAGCCCACAGTGCGTGCACGGGGGTCTCAGCCTGCCTCTATGCTGGGATAAACTGTGTTGTGGACTCAAGAGAAGCTACACCAAAAAATGTCCTGCAGTAACAAACCTAGTCCAAATCATCTTTGGGAGCAAAGGCTTGCTTTTCCTTACACCCCTTGGGCACTTGAGTAACTGCAGCGGATTTCAGCTGAAGCACTCAATTTGCACCACTTTAAACTAAAGCAGGAGCAAAGGGAAAGGGCCAGCACGCCAGCTGGTAGATACAGAAATAGCTGGGTCGAAATCATTCTAGTCCAAGTGTGTGGTGAGCTCTGAGAGGGTGGGACAGGCCAGCACGGTGTTTCACACTGAACGGCAATGTCATCTTTCTTGAACTTCCACCCTCGAGCTGATGTAAGGGAATGACTGCCACATGGTAAAATCCAGCAGCTTGGTGCCGAGGCTGGGACAGTTCTCAGGAAACAAATGCCCAGGGTATATTATTGGAGATCTTTTCTATTCTCTGAGCAAAAGAATTCAACAATTAAAGATCCTGAAGTGAACTGCTGCGTACACGGAGGGTGCACGGAGGAGCGCTTGGCTTTGGGGCCCCGCTGCTGTAGGAATAGACCAGTACAATTTGGATGTCTTCCACCTCAGCAGCAGAAGCAATCTTCCCGGGGTGCAGTCCTCTTAACCTGGACAGGAGGCCACTAAATTAAGAACAAATGGGGAGAACAAAAAGAGGGGACAAATGAACATTCATTTAGCACAAAAAATTAATATGTCAAGAACAAAATTAATCAAGACACCTGGGGACATTAAGAGAATAAATTCTTTAATTGCCCGTACAATAATGCCAGGGGTCTAGGCAATAGAGAAGGAACTGGAAATGAGCTTTTATGAGCATATATTCAACTTCAAGATGGCCTTAATGAAACTACGGGGAAAATTTTACTTGATCAGAATGTTAAAACCATCAGTTACAATCCGTTTAGGAAGGGTGAGGTTGTGAAAGGTGGCGTTACAGGTGCTGAATCACTGACAACTCAGCAGCAAAGGGTCGTCAATGTCTATGGATCAGTGACTTGAGACACAAAATGAGAGATGAAGTATAAATTACAATCTATTACTAACCATGAAATAACAATAGAAAAGGGGGAGACTACCTCTTTTATTGACAACCTGCACTGAGGAAAATAGTATTACCACAGGAGAAATCACTCTGAGACACAGACTGAAAGTTTCCTGCTGTAAAGACTGACAGTCTTAGAATTTACAAAAACCTCTGTAGTCAATAAGTCTTCCCTCTTGCATGTAATAATTCTATTTTGAACATAATTTTGGGAGAAGCAGCGGTATTGATCACAGAACTGGTATGAAATTCATCTACTTGATTTTATTTTTAAAATAACATCTAACCTACTTGTTCCTTATCTAAACTATACATCTCACCTCCTTTTACAGTCGATGGGTGGAGCTAATCAGTAAAAAGATTTATCCTGTCCTAAGAGAATTTCCTCTGGAATGACCTACTCTTTTAGACCAACTATCGTCAGAGCTGTCCAATTTGTTTGGCATACCCAGTCTTCAGAAGGCAAAATCTGGAGGAGGTAAACGCTATTCAAACAGACCCCAGCACCTGGATGTGCCTATTGCTAGTGGGACTTTTGTCAGGATTTGTGTTAAGTCCTGCTAAGAGAAAATAGAATATCTTTAGTGACCATTTTACCTCTTTCTTTTGGCTGACTGGGAACTTTGGTCCCGTTCCTGACATAAGTGAGGGTGACAGATGACAGTTATGGTAGCTAAAGTAAACATCCCCAAGACCTCAAAAGAAGTGTAGAATCACACTACTTTTTTTCCAAACTCATTTTTTAGGAATGCACTATATTTGTGTTAAGAACACAGTTTAAGAATAACCGATTTGTTGTAGCTGTCTGGAAATATTGTGAGGGGGGGAGGTGGGGAGGGGGGTATCAGTAAAGACAATTTTGCTGTAATTCTTTTACTTTCTACAAACCCTGAAACCCCTGTTTGGTGGTCAGATGCTTTACTGAGAAAGCACTGCATTTTTTTTCAGAAATAAGAAGAGTAGTCTAACTGAGAAGTTACACATCACGGTAGCTTTTGGTTCTCCAGTTTTAGCATTCAGCAAAGCCTCATAACCAGGGAAAGTAACCCTGTGTAGGAGGGACTGTCTGGGTGGCAGATGCCTCTCAGAGGGCCTTAGCATGTCCCCTCTCCTTACTGGTGCTGTCTCAGGGTGAAGTGATAAGGGTTAAGGCTCCTCTCTCCTGTGACGCTGGTCAGACACTATTTCAGCCCCTTGTTTCAAGGCAGCCAGTGGCAGGGTGATGAGGAGGCTGCTCTCACGCAGGGCTGCGGGACCAGATTTATACTGTGTTTATGTGCCATCTTGCTGGTCCAGATCAGGTGCTCCCCAGGCTTGGTCCTGAGGGAGCAGCCAACATTCAGTCACAGCAGACTCTCAAATGGACCCTTAATTTTCCCTTCTCTTTCTTCTTTAGGTGTTTAATTATCTGCCGTTCCACAAGTCTGCTTTATTTTTGCTTGCTTTAGCAGGAGCAGGAAACAAACATGGAAGTACATATAATTGGGACAAAAGGGAAAAAAACCCGGGATTTAGTTCTCATAAACTTTTATTTGTTTTGAGCACTGAAATTACAGAGTGGTCTTATAGCTGGGGTGAGGGATCTGCATGTCCACAGACCCTCAAATCCCCAGAAAAAAGAATGAAGATTTTATTTTTGTGACAGGGGAAAATTCAAACACGCACCTGGTTCCCCACTTATCTGATGAGCCAAAGCAAGGCACACTTGATTTCCATCTGGACTTTCATCTCGACTTTCATCTGGACATTTCAATTTCCCTTTGAAGTTGAGTCTGTGTCTTTTGATTTGTAGTGTTTGAACAGGAACGCCACTGTTGTATCAAATGATTTCAGGGAGGGAACAGCACAGCGCTTGGTCTTACCATCAGTTCAATAATAGCAACATCACTCACATATAACTTTGTTTCGCTGGCTGATATTAAGAAAAATGGTTGCCTGCAGAATGATGCACAGGTCTGTCAAATATACACACACATGCCCTTTGGACTGAAAATGATTTTGTTTTATAGTACCAATTCGATGATACAAAGTTCATAAATTTGTATTAGGAATGTGATTGCATCATTCCCATCCTGTGGTGTGAAATCACAAGAGGAAAGAACCCAATTACCACAAAAAAACACTGCAAGTTTTGCGTGAAAATCGATGGCAGGATATAACCCACAGTTTGAAAACTTTAAGCATGTAAAAAGGACTTAAATCTTTATGATGAAGAATATGGCTCTGGCCTCTAAAATAATAGCAAGTATTAACTGCACCATCTCAACATTTTTACGAGACAATAATCTGGTTCTGAAGTGGATAAACTATGAGGCCGAAGACTGGGCAGTTTATCTCAATGAGAGATCTGGAATATTGCCCACTAAAGCAGAAGGATCGGCAGTATTATCAGCTGACTGTAATAAGTAATATCTATTAAACTAAAATTTTAAAGGACCAGCCATAGGAAAAGGAGCTATAATCATTAGAGTACCCAGAAGGACAGGTTTCTGGTTTTAGACTCAAAGCTGGAAGAACATTAAATTTGTAAATATCCAGTAGACAGGAGGCCACACCAGAAAGCTGATTTATTCGGGTCTGCTATAATGCCACAGGTTTGCGTCAGCCTGCAGAAAATAGGGATGAGGGGGTGGGTGTGTGATGGATATATCCCATGTAAATAGAGGATTAGAGACCATGAAAGGAAACAAGTAAATGATACCTATGTGACTAATTTTCTTTGTTATGCTGTAGATAACACACTGCTTTGTTTTCCCCTCTGGGTAACACCCTCCCCTCCTGTCCTGAAGCAAGCAGGATTCAATCACTGAAATGATTTCAACAGAAATTCCCAAGGAAAGGCAAACCTTGGAAATGAGTTTGAGGTAGCAAGTGGTTATGCTCTGCGTGATAAGTCTCTTACAACATTTCTTTTTTGTAGCTTGAAAATATAGCAGGTATTTAAAAAAAAAGACTGTAGAAGTGATGGAACAAAACTTCCTGAATGTGAACTTCCTAAGACTTTTTACTTGCTGTTAGGTTTTGCCTTTCTGTTTATTTGCCTGCAGACATGTTTGTTACATAAGGGATGTAGTAAAAATAAGTTTAATGAAAAGGAGCAGTAAAATTCCTGAGAATGCTGGATGTGCTGGAATAATCAGATATAACAAAACCACAAAACCTTCTGAAGGTGTGAGAAGGGCTGTGATTTCTCCTTCCAGTATGTTGAAATAAACCAGCCCTATTTTATTGCAGGATGAGAATAATGTCCAAAATGGCTTAATGTTGCCTTCAACTTAAAGGAAATGATGAGGTGTTGAAACAGAAGGGGACACGACCTGGTTCTACCCATGCTACGCTAATACTGAAGGGTCTGGTTTGAGGTCCTTTTAATGGGAGAAAAGACATTTTCACCTTTGCTGAAGCCAGTAAACTTGCATCAGAGTAATGAACAGCAAAGGATCAGGATCCCACCCTCCAACTCCAGCACACTCTGGAAATGCTTCTGTGCTGTCAGGGGTCCTGAGCACAGTCCTGCAGAACTCATAGTTCCTTCCCCTGCAAAGATCCACAACTAAACCTGCCCTTTTATTGCTTGTTACACAAAGTTGTGTTCTGAGAAGTGTTTGGAGCCCTTCCTCTCTGAGCAGGGAAGGGCTGCCATGTTCCAGCAGTCACTGCTCATGCGCAGGGAAGGCAGGTACACACGGCAGTGCCTCTTCTCAGCTGTGCCACAGGGCCCCGAAGGCAAACTGGGATGCTGGTTCCCAGTATTAATAGCATCAGTGCAAGTAGGAGAAATGAGGCGTGGAGCAGCAGTACAACTCTCTTTTGCCATGCCTACTAATTAGCTCCAGTGGTGGATTAAATGCTTATCATTTAAAAATAAATTAAGAAAAAAACCCACAAAGCCAACACATTCAAAAAAAGAGACCTTGCTGCTTTCTGTGACAGTTCTTTCCAATAACATATAACCAGGAACACCTGCTGGCATAGGCATTCCTTGGCATGAACATGGATAATTAAGCCTAATACCAGCCTACCTTGTTGTGAGTTTGTTAGGATATTTATTATTTTCTCCATTAATGTTGGTGGGAGTCCCATTTGCACATGGAAAGGAGAACAGACCCTGGCTTGAGTCTACTGCTTGGCAAGCCTCCAGTTAAGTTAAACTTCAGAATTTGTCTTCAGACTGATACGCGACAACACGTTCGATAATGACCAGTTTCAGCTTCAGAGTGAAGCTGAAGTTGTACAGCTGCATTCCCGGCATCCACAGAGCAGCTCACATGTGCAAAATATATTAGCTGCAATAATAGGAGCTACTTACATTAAAGCATCCTGAAAGCCTTATAGGAAACCCTTCCCCTAATGTTAGCAAGATGATTTATATATGTATCTGCAATGTGTCCCTAAGTTCTCTTTTCAGGAATCAAAGTGTACTAAAGTTTCACATTCCCAAGCTCCTTTTATTTCAACATGAAAGTGATTAAAGATGTTTATCTGAGCTAGAGAACCTTAAGACGGTACCGCTTTCATTGTAGGAACAATTAAATCGATCCCAGGGGGACCTCAGCCACACAAGAGGAGTATTGGAGAACTCCCCATTAACCCACTTGCCATTTTCTTAACAAGAGCCCCTAATGCATAAACAAATAGCATGAATGTGACAGGAAATACAACTGAAGGAACAAGGAGATTTGCTAGAGGAACCGCTTTCCAGATTTTAATGACTGTGCGTGACTTTATAAGGAAGTTTTCCCCCCTGCCTTCTCATGATAAAGAGCAGGTATTCAGCTTCTTTGTTTTAATATGAGACATGATTTGGTGCAAATTAAAGACATTAGTTTTGCACACAGAAAAAAAAAAAAAGTATTTGCAGCTAAATGATTTGTTGTGCATGTTGTATTTCAACAACAGAATTCATTAATTTCGGCCATAACAGTCAAAAGGCCAAATCTTAATCACTGGCCAAGGATTTTGGAGGAAAGCCATAGCTGCACTTCACTGAAGGAATCAAAGATTTCTGTGCTGGATTTACAAACAAAAGGTGTATTTAAAAAAAAAAAAAAAAGGAAAAAGGTTGGGATTAGGCTTATTAGTGCTAAGGCTCATTCTGGACATCCGCGTGCCCAAGACCCCTCTCCACAGCACAGCGGCTGTCTTGCGACATGCCACTCGGCTCCAACAGCCACACGGATGATTGCCTGCTGCTCTTTCCTTCTCTGGTTTTCCAGGGTTTGCAGGGGAAAACTGAAACCCACGTACTGCACTAAAACGGACAGTAGAAAGAGCCTTGCAATGAGCTGGCAAGCAAAGAGCAGGCAGAGGATGTATTGCTGAGAGAGAGCAGCAGCCCTGGGACTGCTGCAGCCCAAAGGCTCGATTTGTAATCACTCCGCTGCTTGAGTGTCAAAGCCATTTGGCCCTCCAGGGTTTATAGAGTGATAAACAACTCTGTTTTGTCATTTCATGCCAAATTCATTGTATTTCTACAGTGGAGGCTATAACTAACACGTAGTTAAAGGAGTTGATTTCTTGAATTGGTGGCAGGAGTGATTTGGAGCGCAGCTGGCTCAGCTGGGTGGGAGGGTGCACCAGCTGCAGAGGGAACAGGGCTAATGGGCTCTCTGGGAAGCCTCTGGAAATCAGAGCTGAAAAGGGAGTGAAACGTAGGTGGATCCAGGTAAAGGACTATCGAGGCTCTCTTCATCACATAGCCACTGGCAGGAACCTGAAAACCAAGAAATAGAAGGTAAGGAAATGCTTGGGCAATATGGGCTTACCAGAAAGCTGGTACAAAGAGGACAATAAAGTCACTGCACCAGGCTGAAGCTCAAGGCCATACTTGCAAGGGTTACCAGGATGAGGGCTGAGACAAGCAGCAGGCAGTAGTCCCATCTGCAGTGGTCACTACAGGACAGCCCAGCTCATGGAACCTTTCCCAGGCTCAGCTTTTTGAAGGTGCATCAGTCTCTACTGGTCTAACACAGTCACTGAGCCTGATGTTCACTTTATGGGATTTTACTAAATGTCCAGAGCAGGATGGGTGCCTAATTCCTCCTGATAGCAAATCATATCTACTTCCAGGGGAGTTAAATACTTATCTTACACTGGTGTTTGTGTCAATCCCGCCAGTGACCTGTCTGCAAACTGGAAAGGAGATTTTACTAGTCCATCTTTCCTTAATACAGCTCCAACGTAGTGTGGTGGGTGAGCTGGAGGCCAGGTGCCCACCAAATCTGCTCTGTCAATCCCCTCCTCAGCCGGGCAGGGGAGAAGAAATATAACGAAAGCTCTTGGGTCAAGATAAGGTCAGGGAGAGATCACTCACCAATTACTGTCATGGGCAGAACAGACTCACCTTGGGGAAATTAATTTAATTTATTACCAATCAAATCAGAGTATGATAATGAGAAATACAACCTAAATCTTAAAACATCTTCCTCCCAGCCCTCTCTTCTTCCTGGGCTCAGCTTTTCTCCTGATTTCTCTACCTCCTTATCCCCCAGTAGCACAGGAGGACAGAGAATGGGGTTGTGGTCAGTCCATCACACAGTCTCTGCTGCTCCTTCCTCCTTAGGGGAGGATCCTCACACTCTGCCTCTGCTCTAGGGTGGGGTCCCTCCCATGGGAGACAGTTTTCCATTGATTTCTCCAATGTGAGTCCTTCCCACGGGCTGCAGTTCTGCATGAACTGCTCCAGCATGGATTCTCCTGGGGTAGCAAGTCCTGCCAGCAAACCCGCTCCAGCCTGGGCTCCTCTCTCCAGGGGTCCACAGGTCCTGCCAGCAGCCTGCTCCAGTGTGGGCTTCCCACAGGGTCACAGCCTGTTTCGGGCACCCCCCTGCTCCGGTGTGGGGCCCTCCCCGCGCTGCTCTCTGCTCCACCATGACCCTCCCTGGCTGCAGGGGCACAGCCGGCCTCACCATGGGCTGCACCACAGGCTGCCGGGGAATCTCTGCTGCAGTACCTGGAGAACCTCTTCCCCCTCCTTCTCCACTGACCTTGGGGTCTGCAGAGTTCTCTCTCTCACATATTCTCACTGCTCCCTCCCGGCTGCAATTACTCAGGGTTTCCCCACCCCCCTTCTCAAACATATTATCCCAGAAACACTACCACTGTCACTGATAGGATTGGCCTTGGCCAGCAGCAGGTCTGACTGGGAACCAGCTGGTATTGGCTCTGTTAGATACAGGGGAAGCTTCCAGCAGCTTCTCACAGAAGCCACCCCTGTGATCCCCCCACTACCAAACCCTTGCTGTGCAACCCCAATACAGATGGTGACTTCAATGACCTCTGGAAAGCTGGCCCCATGCTACCATCTTATTTCATGGACACCACTGAATGATACTTTGTAAGGGGAAGTGCCTTCAACCTTTAGGTCCCAGCCACTTGTGCCCACTGATTTTTATTAAGGTGTTGCCAGGCTCATAAGCTTGGTAGTTTTGATTTTTGCGAGTAGGAATGTGTGTTCTTCATGAGGTTTCATCAAAGTTCTTACAGCTGTATTTTATTTCCTAACTAATCTCACTGTGGTGTCTGTAATGTTATGTTTAGAAAATAACAACACAGAATTCATCTGTTATTGCATTGGTCTTAATTATTTTCCATGGAAGAAGTTGAGTATTTCTCACCATAGGACAAGAAATTTTGCTGGTGCTCCATGTAGCATGATACTGGTACTTACTAATTTGAGGGCAAGTAGAAATCCACTGATTTAGACTCTTTTATAAAACATTACAACAAATTGGTCAGTAGGCTGAACTCCAGAAAGGCCATAAGCTTTGAATGAGTATAATGCACTTGCATTTCAGGGACTCTAAGATTCGCCCCAGTGTGACGAGCGGCAAATGAAATCAGTTCCCCATCCAACCCCTTCGCGAGGTCGGTAATAAAGACAAATACATTTGATCAGATTCCCAGCAGAATCAATAGTAATTTGAGTAGATGGGGGATCTTGCCCACCTTGTTATTGTGAGCCCAATTTCCATGGGGATTGCAGTCCAGCTTTCCTCAAGCTTGTACAGTTTTTTGTGCCCAAAAATCTGCTTCTTCATGTGCATGGGTGGTAAAATCACATGCTTAAAAATTAGTCACTGAAAAGTTATTCACATTATTTAAGACAGATTTTCACAAGGATTAAGCAGATGCAATCAGTGTTGTTGCAGGCATTCCAGCCACATAAAGCAAAATTGCTACTGACCTGAGAGTAAAGGTTGTGTCTGTACCAGTATGTTAGCTTGGCATGTAAATTCAGGCTGGGGCCCAAACTCCCTGATTATCCACACTGCCTGCGGGCTGGCAATTACCCTTGCTCTAGCCTCAAGTGGATAAATTGGCTTCCCAGGCAGGAAAAGACCAGCACTGGGGGAAATGGTTTCGCCTTTGGGCTCTGTCTTTACAGGCAGAGTAACCACAATTGCCTTGATTGCAAACTTAAGCACAACTTCCCAAAGAAATCATGAGCATGAACTCAGAGTCCAAAATTATGCTTACCAAGATCTCTACGTTCTTAGTCTCCTGGACACACCAGAAACCCTTCCAATTAGCTTTAGCGTCAGTCGTGGGTAAAATAAGAGAAGCAAACATAACTGATCCAAACCCCTGTCAGACAGATGATAGCAATCACAGGAGTACTGAGGGGGTTATTCCCTCATGTAGATTTTCACTGGCTAGTTTGTTGGTTTGGTGGGGCGTAGGGAAAAAGAGAGACTGTGTCCTAAGTATAAAATACCATAAAACATCATAACTTCTGTGTTATTGGCTTAGCTGGAAAAAGGGAATATCAGGAAAATGTATAGAACAAGCTAAAATCTGATATAGCTCCACAAATTAAACCAAAACAAAGTTTCAGAAAGTTCTTCCAAGGATTTTACATTTTAGTATTCACTGGGTTAAAGAGATTAAGGAAAAAACAGGAATTCAAAGTACTGGTCAGCTGTGCACCGCTCCTCCATCAGCTGTGCCTCCTTTGGTTTGGCTGGCGTGATATCAAGGGCATAAATGAATTTTAAAAATCCCCAAAAAATCTGTAACCAGCTTGACATAAGCAGTATGATTTAACATGTGTGTTTCTATATCAGGTAACAGAGTGGAGCCCAATCCTGACTACCACCTCTGCCCTATTAGGTTGCAGATAAGTAGTAATGGTCAGCACTCATTTAAGCATCCTTCTGCCAGACAGCCTTGCCCCCAGAAAATATATCCAAACCATATCTCTTAGCTTGGACTAGATTTTTCCAGCTTTTATTCTGGCTTTGAAGCTAGAGGCTCTCTGTTTCCTAAACTTCTGTAGATGGGCAAGTGTCCCTGCTGCAGGCTGTGTACCCAGGTTAAGCTGAGGTTTCATGGCAGCACACTGACGGTAGAAATACCGGGTGAAAGTCTGTTTCCCATTTTGACCAGGGAACTCAGACATAATCACAACAGTGCTCTCTTTTGAACATAGGAACAATGAACCCTCAGTGTTATGACGGTCACCCTTCCTCTTTCCAGGTGCTCTCTCCCTTGGCCAAAGAGAAGTTCTCCCAAGACAGCTGTTTAAATTTAGGATTTGCTTTCCCACCTTGGCAGATGCCAGGTGTAAGTAGGTAGAGTCACAGTCTTAAAAACAAAACCTACCTTGCCCTTCAAACACTGATGGCTCAACATCCAGAAATGCTCTATGACTAAATACCTGTGAAGGGCCCCCAAAGCATATGTGAGATATTGTTCACGTTTGCCTCTGCCCTGGGGCTTACATGGTTTTCAGCTTTGTTACATGCAGCAAGCATGAGCCAGCTCTTGCCCTCATAACAAATAAGTAAACCAAAATTCTTTGGTCAAGGAGCTCAAGAAGCAGAGATGAGCAGATTTTCACAAACACGACTCTTCTTTATGATAAAGAAACTGGGACCTTTGAGGACCACTCTGGGTTGCTTCCATGACAGGCTCAGCACATCCATATGAGCTGGGATGCCTTGAAGGCTCATTTCAGCATCTGTACCATGCTCGAGTTAAGGGAAATGGCACTTCACAAGTGACCCATTGCCCAGGTTGTGTGGCCGTTCCAGCACGCTGAGCCTGCCCTCAAGCCTGCTCCCTGCCAGGCTACAGAAGGGGAATGGCCTCGCCAAGCAAAGCTGCCCGAATTCTTCTTCTCAGTGTATCAGAGGATCAGACCACCACAAAGGCAGTGGCAGAAGGTCAGCTCTGAGGCATTCGCCGTGCTGCCTGCTTGATGCTATTGCTATTTCATGCCAGCTCTGTCAGTGGATGGCGAATGGGTACTGGGCACTTTTTAATAATATAAA